>NC_053392.1:189049371-189249371 GCF_905171765.1 Bufo bufo
ACCTAAGACACACGCTAGCGTGCTGATAGAAGTGTGATTCTGTGATTAAACCTATACCAGTCACACAGCGCAAAAAAAAACAGGTCTCACATCTCTATTCAACCAAATCTGCACTGTTTTAGCTGGTCAAGTTATTTGTAGTGACCGTAAAAGCACACTTTTTTTTCTGGGTTGAAAAACCATTCCCAAATTTGCCATTCTCAAAATAACTAGTTTCTGGTATTTGAGGCCTACTTGAAATCTTTCCCAAAAAGGATATCTTACATTGAAGGTACTGATAGTGTCATTCAGAAAAACCTAAGACACACGCTAGCGTGCTGATAGAAATCTGATTCTGTGATTAAACCTATACCTGTCACACAGCGCAAAAAAAAACAGGCATCACATCTCTATTTAACCAAATCTGTACTGTTTTAGCTGGTCAAGTTATTTGTAGTGACCGTAAAAGCACACTTTTTTTTCTGGGTTGAAAAACCATTCCCAAATTTGCCATTCTCAAAATAACTAGTTTCTGGTATTTGAGGCCTACTTGAAATCTATCCCAAAAAGAATATCTTACATTAAAGCTAGTGATAGTGTCATTCAGAAAAACCTAAGACACACGCTAGCGTGCTAATAGAAATCTGATTCTGTGATTAAACCTATACCTGTCACACAGCGCAAAAAAAAAACAGGCCTCACATCTCTATTTAACCAAATCTGTACTGTTTTAGCTGGTCAAGTTACTTGTAGTGACCGTAAGAGCACACTTTGTTTTCTGGGTTGAAAAACCATTCCCAAATTTGCCATTCTCAAAATAACTAGTTTCTGGTATTTGAGGCCTACTTGAAATCTATCCCAAAAAGAATATCTTACATTGAAGCTAGTGATAGTGTCATTCAGAAAAACCTAAGACACACGCTAGCGTGCAGATAGAAGTCTGATTCTGTGATTAAACCTATACCTGTCACACAGCGCAAAAAAAAACAGGCCTCACATCTCTATTTAACCAAATCTGTACTGTTTTAGCTGGTCAAGTTATTTGTAGTAACCGTAAAAGCACACCTTTTTTTTCTGGGTTGAAAAACCATTCCAAATTTGCCATTCTCAAAATAACTAGTTTCTGGTATTTGAGGCCTACTTGAAATCTTTCCCAAAAAGGATATCTTACATTGAAGGTACTGATAGTGTCATTCAGAAAAACCTAAGACACACGCTAGCGTGCTGATAGAAATCTGATTCTGTGATTAAACCTATACCTGTCACACAGCGCAAAAAAAAACAGGCCTCACATCTCTATTTAACCAAATCTGTACTGTTTTAGCTGGTCAAGTTATTTGTAGTAACCGTAAAAGCACACCTTTTTTTTCTGGGTTGAAAAACCATTCCCAAATTTGCCATTCTCAAAATAACTAGTTTCTGGTATTTGAGGCCTACTTGAAATCTTTCCCAAAAAGGATATCTTACATTGAAGGTACTGATAGTGTCATTCAGAAAAACCTAAGACACACGCTAGCGTGCTGATAGAAATCTGATTCTGTGATTAAACCTATACCTGTCACACAGCGCAAAAAAAAACAGGCATCACATCTCTATTTAACCAAATCTGTACTGTTTTAGCTGGTCAAGTTATTTGTAGTGACCGTAAAAGCACACTTTTTTTTCTGGGTTGAAAAACCATTCCCAAATTTGCCATTCTCAAAATAACTAGTTTCTGGTATTTGAGGCCTACTTGAAATCTATCCCAAAAAGAATATCTTACATTAAAGCTAGTGATAGTGTCATTCAGAAAAACCTAAGACACACGCTAGCGTGCTAATAGAAATCTGATTCTGTGATTAAACCTATACCTGTCACACAGCGCAAAAAAAAAACAGGCCTCACATCTCTATTTAACCAAATCTGTACTGTTTTAGCTGGTCAAGTTACTTGTAGTGACCGTAAAAGCACACTTTGTTTTCTGGGTTGAAAAACCATTCCCAAATTTGCCATTCTCAAAATAACTAGTTTCTGGTATTTGAGGCCTACTTGAAATCTATCCCAAAAAGAATATCTTACATTGAAGCTAGTGATAGTGTCATTCAGAAAAACCTAAGACACACGCTAGCGTGCAGATAGAAGTCTGATTCTGTGATTAAACCTATACCTGTCACACAGCGCAAAAAAAAAACAGGCCTCACATCTCTATTTAACCAAATCTGTACAGTTTTAGCTGGTCAAGTTATTTGTAGTGACCGTAAAAGCACACTTTTTTTTCTGGGTTGAAAAACCATTCCCAAATTTGCCATTCTCAAAATAACTAGTTTCTGGTATTTGAGGCCTACTTGAAATCTATCCCAAAAAGGATATCTTACATTGAAGGTACTGATAGTGTCATTTAGAAAAACCTAAGACACACGCTAACGTGCTGATAGAAATCTGATTCTGTGATTAAACCTATACCTGTCACACAGCGCAAAAAAAAACAGGCCTCACATCTCTATTTAACCAAATCTGTACTGTTTTAGCTGGTCAAGTTATTTGTAGTGACCGTAAAAGCACACTTTTTTTTCTGGGTTGAAAAACCATTCCCAAATTTGCCATTCTCAAAATAACTAGTTTCTGGTATTTGAGGCCTACTTGAAATCTATCCCAAAAAGAATATCTTACATTGAAGGTACTGATAGTGTCATTTAGAAAAACCTAAGACACACGCTAGCGTGCTGATAGAAATCTGATTCTGTGATTAAACCTATACCTGTCACACAGCGCAAAAAAAAACAGGCCTCACATCTCTATTTAACCAAATCTGTACTGTTTTAGCTGGTCAAGTTATTTGTAGTGACCGTAAAAGCACACTTTTTTTTCTGGGTTGAAAAACCATTCCCAAATTTGCCATTCTCAAAATAACTAGTTTCTGTTATTTGAGGCCTACTTGAAATCTATCCCAAAAAGAAAATCTTACATTGAAGGTATTGATAGTGTCATTCAGAAAAACCTAAGACACACGCTAGCGTGCTGATAGAAGTGTGATTCTGTGATTAAACCTATACCAGTCACACAGCGCAAAAAAAAACAGGTCTCACATCTCTATTCAACCAAATCTGTACTGTTTTAGCTGGTCAAGTTATTTGTAGTGACCGTAAAAGCACACTTTTTTTTCTGGGTTGAAAAACCATTCCCAAATTTGCCATTCTCAAAATAACTAGTTTCTGGTATTTGAGGCCTACTTGAAATCTATCCCAAAAAGAAAATCTTACATTGAAGGTATTGATAGTGTCATTCAGAAAAACCTAAGACACACGCTAGCGTGCTGATAGAAGTGTGATTCTGTGATTAAACCTATACCAGTCACACAGCGCAAAAAAAAACTGGTCTCACATCTCTATTCAACCAAATCTGCACTGTTTTAGCTGGTCAAGTTATTTGTAGTGACCGTAAAAGCACACTTTTTTTTCTGGGTTGAAAAACCATTCCCAAATTTGCCATTCTCAAAATAACTAGTTTCTGGTATTTGAGGCCTACTTGAAATCTATCCCAAAAAGAATATCTTACATTGAAGCTAGTGATAGTGTCATTCAGAAAAACCTAAGACACACGCTAGCGTGCAGATAGAAGTCTGATTCTGTGATTAAACCTATACCTGTCACACAGCGCAAAAAAAAACAGGCCTCACTTCTCTAGTTAACCAAATCTGTACTGTTTTAGCTGGTCAAGTTATTTCTAGTGACCGTAAAAGCACACTTTTTTTTCTGGGTTGAAAAACCATTCCCAAATTTGCCATTCTCAAAATAACTAGTTTCTGGTATTTGAGGCCTACTTGAAATCTATCCCAAAAAGAATATCTTACATTGAAGGTACTGATAGTGTCATTTAGAAAAACCTAAGACACACGCTAGCGTGCTGATAGAAATCTGATTCTGTGATTAAACCTATACCTGTCACACAGCGCAAAAAAAAACAGGCCTCACATCTCTATTTAACCAAATCTGTACTGTTTTAGCTGGTCAAGTTATTTGTAGTGACCGTAAAAGCACACTTTTTTTCTGGGTTGAAAAACCATTCCCAAATTTGCCATTCTCAAAATAACTAGTTTCTGGTATTTGAGGCCTACTTGAAATCTATCCCAAAAAGAAAATCTTACATTGAAGGTATTGATAGTGTCATTCAGAAAAACCTAAGACACACGCTAGCGTGCTGATAGAAGTGTGATTCTGTGATTAAACCTATACCAGTCACACAGCGCAAAAAAAAACAGGTCTCACATCTCTATTCAACCAAATCTGCACTGTTTTAGCTGGTCAAGTTATTTGTAGTGACCGTAAAAGCACACTTTTTTTTCTGGGTTGAAAAACCATTCCCAAATTTGCCATTCTCAAAATAACTAGTTTCTGGTATTTGAGGCCTACTTGAAATCTATCCCAAAAAGAATATCTTACATTAAAGCTAGTGATAGTGTCATTCAGAAAAACCTAAGACACACGCTAGCGTGCTGATAGAAGTCTGATTCTGTGATTAAACCTATACCTGTCACACAGCGCAAAAAAAAAACAGGCCTCACATCTCTATTTAACCAAATCTGTACTGTTTTAGCTGGTCAAGTTACTTGTAGTGACCGTAAAAGCACACTTTGTTTTCTGGGTTGAAAAACCATTCCCAAATTTGCCATTCTCAAAATAACTAGTTTCTGGTATTTGAGGCCTACTTGAAATCTATCCCAAAAAGAATATCTTACATTGAAGCTAGTGATAGTGTCATTCAGAAAAACCTAAGACACACGCTAGCGTGCAGATAGAAGTCTGATTCTGTGATTAAACCTATACCTGTCACACAGCGCAAAAAAAAACAGGCCTCACATCTCTATTTAACCAAATCTGTACTGTTTTAGCTGGTCAAGTTATTTGTAGTAACCGTAAAAGCACACCTTTTTTTTCTGGGTTGAAAAACCATTCCCAAATTTGCCATTCTCAAAATAACTAGTTTCTGGTATTTGAGGCCTACTTGAAATCTTTCCCAAAAAGGATATCTTACATTGAAGGTACTGATAGTGTCATTCAGAAAAACCTAAGACACACGCTAGCGTGCTGATAGAAATCTGATTCTGTGATTAAACCTATACCTGTCACACAGCGCAAAAAAAAACAGGCCTCACATCTCTATTTAACCAAATCTGTACTGTTTTAGCTGGTCAAGTTATTTGTAGTAACCGTAAAAGCACACCTTTTTTTTCTGGGTTGAAAAACCATTCCCAAATTTGCCATTCTCAAAAAACCTAGTTTCTGGTATTTGAGGCCTACTTGAAATCTTTCCCAAAAAGGATATCTTACATTGAAGGTACTGATAGTGTCATTCAGAAAAACCTAAGACACACGCTAGCGTGCTGATAGAAATCTGATTCTGTGATTAAACCTATACCTGTCACACAGCGCAAAAAAAAACAGGCATCACATCTCTATTTAACCAAATCTGTACTGTTTTAGCTGGTCAAGTTATTTGTAGTGACCGTAAAAGCACACTTTTTTTTCTGGGTTGAAAAACCATTCCCAAATTTGCCATTCTCAAAATAACTAGTTTCTGGTATTTGAGGCCTACTTGAAATCTATCCCAAAAAGAATATCTTACATTAAAGCTAGTGATAGTGTCATTCAAAAAAACCTAAGACACACGCTAGCGTGCTAATAGAAATCTGATTCTGTGATTAAACCTATACCTGTCACACAGCGCAAAAAAAAACAGGCCTCACATCTCTATTTAACCAAATCTGTACTGTTTTAGCTGGTCAAGTTATTTGTAGTGACCGTAAAAGCACACTTTTTTTTCTGGGTTGAAAAACCATTCCCAAATTTGCCATTCTCAAAATAACTAGTTTCTGGTATTTGAGGCCTACTTGAAATCTATCCCAAAAAGAATATCTTACATTGAAGCTAGTGATAGTGTCATTCAGAAAAACCTAAGACACACGCTAGCGTGCTGATAGAAATCTGATTCTGCGAATAAACCTATACCTGTCACACAGCGCAAAAAAAAACAGGCCTCACATCTCTATTTAACCAAATCTGTACTGTTTTAGCTGGTCAAGTTATTTGTAGTGACCGTAAAAGCACACTTTTTTTTATGGGTTGAAAAACCATTCCCAAATTTGCCATTCTCAAAATAACTAGTTTCTGGTATTTGAGGCCTACTTGAAATCTATCCCAAAAAGAATATCTTACATTGAAGCTAGTGATAGTGTCATTCAGAAAAACCTGAGACACACGCTAGCGTGCAGATAGAAGTCTGATTCTGTGATTAAACCTTTACCTGTCACACAGCGCAAAAAAAAACAGGCCTCACATCTCTATTTAACCAAATCTGTACTGTTTTAGCTGGTCAAGTTATTTGTAGTAACCGTAAAAGCACACCTTTTTTTCTGGGTTGAAAAACCATTCCCAAATTTGCCATTCTAAAAATAACTAGTTTCTGGTATTTGAGGCCTACTTGAAATCTATCCCAAAAAGGATATCTTACATTGAAGGTACTGATAGTGTCATTCAGAAAAACCTAAGACACACGCTAGCGTGCTGATAGAAATCTGATTCTGCGATTAAACGTATACCTGTCACACAGCGCAAAAAAAAACAGGCTTCACATCTCTATTTAACCAAATCTGTACTGTTTTAGCTGGTCAAGTTATTTGTAGTGACCGTAAAAGCACACTTTTTTTTCTGGGTTGAAAAACCATTCCCAAATTTGCCATTCTCAAAATAACTAGTTTCTGGTATTTGAGGCCTACTTGAAATCTATCCCAAAAAGAATATCTTACATTGAAGCTAGTGATAGTGTCATTCAGAAAAACCTAAGACACACGCTAGCGTGCTGATAGAAGTCTGATTCTGTGATTAAACCTATACCTGTCACACAGCGCAAAAAAAAACAGGCCTCACATCTCTATTTAACCAAATCTGTACTGTTTTAGCTGGTCAAGTTATTTGTAGTGACCGTAAAAGCACACTTTTTTTTCTGTGTTGAAAAACCATTCCTAAATTTGCCATTCTCAAAATAACTAGTTTCTGGTATTTGAGGCCTACTTGAAATATATCCCAAAAAGAATATCTTACATTGAAGCTAGTGATAGTGTCATTCAGAAAAACCTAAGACACACGCTAGCGTGCAGATAGAAGTCTGATTCTGTGATTAAACCTATACCTGTCACACAGCGAAAAAAAAAAACAGGCCTCACATCTCTATTTAACCAAATCTGTACTGTTTTAGCTGGTCAAGTTATTTGTTGTGACCGTAAAAGCACACTTTTTTTTCTGGGTTGAAAAACCATTCCCAAATTTGCCATTCTCAAAATAACTAGTTTCTGGTATTTGAGGCCTACTTGAAATCTATCCCAAAAAGAATATCTTACATTGAAGGTACTGAAAGTGTCATTCAGAAAAACCTAAGACACACGCTAGCGTGCTGATAGAAATCTGATTCTGTGATTAAACCTATACCTGTCACACAGCGCAAAAAAAAACAGGCCTCACATCTCTATTTAACCAAATCTGTACTGTTTTAGGTGGTCAAGTTATTTGTAGTGACCGTAAAAGCACACTTTTTTTTCTGGGTTGAAAAACCATTCCCAAATTTGCCATTCTCAAAATTGTGGTGAACGGGAACAATGAGGAAAACATCTAATAAGGGACGCGGACGTGGACATGGTCGTGGTGGTGTTAGTGGACCCTCTGGTGCTGGGAGAGGACGTGGCCGTTCTGCCACACCACACGTCCTAGTGAACCAACTACCTCAGGTCCCAGTAGCCAGCAGAATTTACAGCGATATTTGGTGGGGCCCAATGCCGTTCTAAGGATGGTAAGGCCTGAGCAGGTGCAGGCATTAGTCAATTGGGTGGCCGACAGTGGATCCAGCACGTTCACATTATCTCCCACCCAGTCTTCTGCAGAAAGCGCACAGATGGCGCATAAAAACCAAGCCCATCGGTCTGTCACATCACCCCCATGCATATCAGGGAAACTGTCTGAGCCTCAAGTTATGCAGCAGTCTCTTATGCTGTTTGAAGACTCTGCTGCCAGGGTTTCCCAAGGGCATCCACCTAGCCCTTCCCCAGGGTGGAAGAGATAGAATGCACTAACGCACAACCACTTATTTTTCCTGATGATGAGGACATGGGAATACCACCTCAGCACGTCTCTGATGAAGACGAAACACAGGTGCCAACTGCTGCGTCTTTCTGCAGTGTGCAGACTGAACAGGAGGTCAGGGATCAAGACTGGGTGGAAGACGATGCAGGGGACGATGAGGTCCTAGACCCCACATGGAATGAAGGTCGTGCCACTGACTTTCACAGTTCGGAGGAAGAGGCAGTGGTGAGACCGAGCCAACAGCGTAGCAAAAGAGGGAGCAGTGGGCAAAATCAGAACACCCGCCGCCAAGAGACTCCGCCTGCTACTGACCGCCGCCATCTGGGACCGAGCACCCCAAAGGCAGCTTCAAGGAGTTCCCTGGCATGGCACTTCTTCAAACAATGTGCTGACGACAAGACCCGAGTGGTTTGCACGCTGTGCCATCAGAGCCTGAAGCGAGGCATTAACGTTCTGAACCTTAGCACAACCTGCATGACCAGGCTCCTGCATGCAAAGCATGAACTGCAGTGGAGTAAACACCTTAAAAACAAAGAAGTCACTCAGGCTCCCCCTGCTACCTCTTCTGCTGCTGCTGCCTAGGCCTCTTCTGCTGCTGCCGCCGCCTCGGCCTCTTCCTCCGCCTCTGGAGGAACGTTGGCACCTGCCGCCCAGCAAACATGGGATGTACCACCAACACCACCACCTGCGTCACCAAGCATCTCAACCATGTCACACGGCAGCGTTCAGCTCTCCATCTCACAAACATTTGAGAAAAAGAGTAAATTCCCACCTAGCCACCCTCGATCCCTGGCCCTGAATGCCAGCATTTCTAAACTACTGGCCTATGAAATGCTGTCATTTAGGCTGGTGGACACACACAGCTTCAAACAGCTCATGTCACTTGCTGTCCCACAGTATGTTGCTCCCAGCCGCCACTACATCTCCAAGAGAGCCGTGCCTTCCCTGCACAATCAAGTGTCCGATAAAATCAAGTGTGCACTGCGCAACGCCATCTGTGGCAAGGTCCACCTAACCACAGATACGTGGACCAGTAAGCACCGCCAGGGACGCTATATCTCCCTAACTGCACACTGGGTAAATGTAGAGGCGGCTGGGCCCCAGGCGGAGAGCTGTTTGGCGCACGTCCTTCCGCCGCCAAGGATCGCAGGGCAACATTCTTTGCCTCCTGTCTCCTCCTCCTCCTACTCAGCTTCCTCCTCCTCCTCTTCTTCCACCTGCTCATCCAGTCAGCCACACACCTTCACCACCAACTTCAGCACAGCACGGGGTAAACGTCAGCAGGCCATTCTGAAACTCATATGTTTGGGGGACAGGCCCCACACCGCACAGGAGTTGTGGCGGGGTATAGAACAACAGACCGACGAGTGGTTGCTGCCGGTGAGCCTCAAGCCCGGCCTGGTGGTGTGCGATAATGGGCGAAATCTCGTTGCAGCTCTGGGACTAGCCGGTTTGACGCACATCCCTTGCCTGGCGCATGTGCTGAATTTGGTGGTGCAGAAGTTCATTCGCAACTACCCCGACATGTCAGAGCTGCTGTCTGTTCGCGCTTCCGGCGTTCACACCCTGCCACTGCTCGCCTGTCTGCGCTACAGCGTAACTTCGGCATTCCCGCTCACCGCCTCATATGCGACGTACCCACCAGGTGGAACTCCACCTTGCATATGCTGGACAGACTGTGCGAGCAGCAGCAGGCCATAGTGGAGTTTCAGCTGCAGCACGCACGGGTCAGTCGCACTGCGGATCAGACACACTTCACCACCAATGACTGGGCCTCCATGCGAGACCTGTGTGCCCTGTTGCGCTGTTTCGAGTACTCCACCAACATGGCCAGTGGCGATGACGCCGTTATCAGCGTTACAATACCACTTCTATGTCTCCTTGAGAAAACACTTAGGGCGATGATGGAAGAGGAGGTGGCCCAGGAGGAAGAGGAGGAAGAGGGGTCATTTTTAGCACTTTCAGGCCAGTCTCTTCAAAGTGACTCAGAGGGAGGTTTTTTGCAACACCAGAGGCCAGGTACAAATGTGGCCAGACAGGGCCCACTACTGGAGGACGAGGAGGACGAGGATGAGGAGGAGGTGGAGGAGGATGAGGATGAAGCATGTTCACAGCGGGGTGGCACCCAAAGCAGCTCGGGCCCATCACTGGTGCGTGGCTGGGGGGAAACACAGGACGATGACGATACGCCTCCCACAGAGGACAGCTTGTCCTTACCTCTGGGCAGTCTGGCACACATGAGCGACTACATGCTGCAGTGCCTGCGCAACGACAGCAGAGTTGCCCACATTTTAACGTGTGCGGAATACTGGGTTGCCACCCTGCTGGATCCCCGGTACAAAGACAATGTGCCCACCTTACTTCCTACACTGGAGCGTGATAGGAAGATGCGCGAGTACAAGCGCACGTTGGTAGACGCGCTACTGAGAGCATTCCCAAATGTCACAGGGGAACCAGTGGAAGCCCAAGGCGAAGGCAGAGGAGGAGCAAGAGGTCGCCAACGCATCTGTGTCACGGCCAGCTCCTCTGAGGGCAGGGTTAGCATGGCAGAGATGTGGAAAAGTTTTGTCACCACGCCACAGCTAATTGCACCACCACCTGATACGGAACGTGTTAGCAGGAGGCAACATTTCACTAACATGGTGGAACAGTACCTGTGCACACCCCTCCACGTACTGACTGATGGTTCGGCCCCATTCAACTTCTGGGTCTCCAAATTGTCCACGTGGCCAGAGCTAGCCTTTTATGCCTTTGAGGTGCTGGCCTGCCCGGCGGCCAGCGTTTTGTCTGAACGTGTATTCAGCACGGCAGGGGGCGTCATTACAGACAAACGCAGCCGCCTGTCTACAGCCAATGTGGACAAGCTGACGTTCATAAAAATGAACCAGGCATGGATCCCACAGGACCTGTCCATCCCTTGTGCAGATTAGATATTAACTACCTCCCCTTAACAATATATTATTCTTCTCCAGGGCACTTCCTCATTCAATACTATTTTTAATTTCATTTTACCATTATATTGCGGGGCAACCCAAAGTTGAATGAACCTCTCCTCTGTCTGGGTGCCGGGGCCTAAATGTGTGACAGTGGCCTGTTCCAGTGGTGGGTGACGTGAAGCCTGATTCTCTGCTATGACATGAAGACTTATTCTGTGCTGACATGAAGCCAGATTCTCTGTTACGCGACCTCTCTCCTCTGCCTGGGTGCCTGGGCCTAAATATGTGACAGTGGCCTGTTCCAGTGGTGGGTGACGTGAAGCCTGATTCTCTGCTATGACATGAAGACAGATTCTGCGCTGACATAAGGCCAGATTCTCTGTTACGGGACCTCTCTCCTCTGCCTGGGTGCCTGGGCCTAAATGTGTGACAGTGGCCTGTTCCAGTGGTGGTTGACGTGAAGCCTGATTCTCTGCTATGACATGAATACAGATTCTGTGCTGACATAAGGCCAGATTCTCTGTTACGGGACCTCTCTCCTCTGCCTGGGTGCCTGGGCCTAAATGTGTGACAGTGGCCTGTTCCAGTGGTGGGTGACGTGAAGCCTGATTCTCTGCTATGGCATGAAGACAGATTCTGCGCTGACATAAGGCCAGATTCTCTGTTACGGGACCTCTCTCCTCTGCCTGGGTGCCTGGGCCTAAATGTGTTACAGTGGCCTGTTCCAGTGGTGGGTGACGTGAAGCCAGATTCTCTGCTATGGGACCTCTGTCCAATTGATATTGGTTCATTTTTATTTTTTAAATTTTTATTTTAATTCATTTCCCTATCCACATTTGTTTGCAGGGGATTTACCTACATGTTGCTGCCTTTTGCAGCCCTCTAGCTCTTTCCTGGGCTGTTTTACAGCCTTTTTAGTGCCCAAAAGTTCGGGTCCCCATTGACTTCAATGGGGTTCGGGTTCGGGACGAAGTTCGGATCGGGTTCGGATCCCGAACCCGAACATTTCCGGGAGGTTCGGCCGAACTTCTCGAACCCGAACATCCAGGTGTTCGCTCAACTCTAGTTAAGACCCCATAAAGCGTCAAGATGCATACGTATACAGGAAAATGCCTACAAGATCCTCACAAGATGGTATAAAACCCCAGATGTGACCTGTAGATACAAAGCGAATAACTGTGATGTGTGCTGGAGGTGTTGTAAAGATAAAGGCTCATATTTTCAAGTTTGGTGGACTTGCCCCCTAATCAAAGATTGGTGGTCAAAAAAATTTGAAGAAAGTAACAGGATATGCCACTCTAAAGTCCCCATAACACCCCATCTAGCTCTATTAGGTGTATACACCTCTAGTACTAGGCAAAGCCTCCCTTCTTTATTCAATCATCTCTTAGACGCAGCGCGTCTTCTGATTCCCAAATATTGGCTGTCTGAAGACACCCCGCCCACATCCCAGTGGTTAGCCAAAATAGACCAATTATACAGGTTTGAGGAGCTAGCCTCATGGGAAAATAATAGAAATGCCACATTTAAAAAAAACCTGGTCACTATGGTCTTCTTTCAGGAACTATTAACATAGTAGAAGCCTTCTATCTCACACCCTGAAGTGCAGTTTAGATCCAGAATTGATCCATTTTTCATCTCAGTCTGGTCCCCTTGAGAGTGTCACTGAATGAATATCAATATAAGTATTGCCATAAGTTTATATTTGTATTACCATGCTAGTAATGTACCTGAGAAGAAAGTAACTTTTCTATGCTTTGTTATTTACTCTTATATGTAATACTAATGTCAATATCCTTTTCAATAAAGAATTAAAAAAAATAAAAAATATATATATATACCGTATTTTTCGCCCTATAAGACGCACCGGCCTATAAGACGCACCTAGGTTTTTGAGGAGGAAAATAAGAAAAAAAATATTTTGAACCAAAAGGTGTGCTTTGGTGGGTTTTGAACTAATTGTGGTCTGTGGATGGCACTGTTATGGGGGATCTGTGGATGGCGCACTGTTATGGGGGATCTGTGGGTGACACTTATGGGGGATCTGTGGGTGACACTTATGGGGGATCTGTGGGTGACACTTATGGGGGATCTGTGGGTGACACTTATGGGGGATCTGTGGGTGACACTTATGGGGGATCTGTGGGTGACACTTATGGGGGATCTCTGGATGGCACTGTTATGAGGATCTGTGTATGACAGTTATGGGGGGGATCTGTGGATGACACATATATAGCATCTTATGCTATGTGTCATCCACAGATCCCCTCCATAAGTGTCCCTGTAGTGAATGACCCTCAATACACGCTGGGGGCCGGCATCTGCTTTTATAATGACAGCGGGGCCCGTGCAGTGACTGTATTCTACTTCACGGGCCCCGCTCACTGTATGATCCTATGTCTAATAGTTACCGTAATTGTAATTGTATGTAATCAGGAGCGCTGTGTATTGCCGGTACTTACAACTAGAAGCGGTAGGTACTGGTAGCAGAGAGGAGGGAGGAGGCAGGCCGGGAGGACGGAAGCTGGCAGCGTGAGTCATACGTCGTGCGTCCACGCCGCCTGCTTCATTCATTCATAAAGTGGGCGGCGCAGCCGCAGGACGTATGACTCACGCTGCCAGCTTCCGTCCTCCCGGCCTGCCTCCTCCCTCCTCCCTCCTCTCTGCTACCAGTACCTACCGCTTCTAGTTGTAAGTACCGGCAATACACAGCGCTCCTGATTACATACAATTACAATTACGGTAACTATTAGACATAGGATCATACAGTGAGCGGGGCCCGTGTAGTAGAATACAGTCACTGCACGGGCCCCGCTGTCATTTTAAAAGCAGATGCCGGCCCCCAGTCCCGCCTCCCTCACAGCTGATACACCCGCCGCACGGCATCGCGGCGGGTGTATCATTGAAAACCCGACAAAATCGGCAGCATTCGCCGTATAAGACGCACTGCTATTTTCCCCCCACTTTTGGGGGGAAAAAAGTGCGTCTTATACGGCGAAAAATACGGTATATATAAAACTGGATTAAAAACATGGCTAACGAAATCCCCATCTTGAAAAAACCCTTAATAATAATAATTGAAATTCCATAACACGTGGTCGTCACTGGTGTTGAATTCCTCTGAGGCTGCAACAATTATGCATTCAGCGTACATAAAAGAACAAGTAAGTATGTGGCTGGAGGTAGATTACACGGTCATTGGATATCAATTTTACATCAGGCCAGTGGACTGCAGGCCCCAAAAATTATGCATTTAGCTTACATAAAAGAACCAGTAAGTAAGTGGCTGCAGGTAGATTACACGGTCATTGGATATCAATTTTACAGCAGGCCAGTGGACTACAGGCCTCAAAAATTATGCATTCAGCGTATAAAAAAAGGACAAGTAAGTATGTGGCTGGAGGTAGATTACACGGTCATTGGATATCAATTTTACAGCAGGCCAGTGTACTACAGGCCCCAAAAATTATGCATTCAGCATACATAAAAGAACAAGTAAGTATGTGGCTTTAGGTCTATTAGACAGTCAATGGATATCAATTTTACTGAAGGCCAGTGCTAATACAGGTCAAATACATACGTTTTAAAAGAACTAAAAATATAAAATTGGATTAAAAACATGGCTAACGAAATCCCCCCTCTTGAATTCCTCCGAGGCCCAAAACATTAGGCATTCACCTGACAGAAAAGGCCTTTTATGCCGCTGTATTTTCCTAAGACAGGGACCATTATTTGCTCTCGGTAGTGGTGGATATTTGTGGGCTGTCATGAGGAAATTCAATTAAACATGGTCGTCACATGTGTTGAATTCCTCTGAGATCCATGCCTCATTCATTTTTAGAGCTAGGCGAGTGTGCTTATCGGCCACAATCTTCCCTGCTGCGCTGAATGTCCTTTCGGACAGGGCACTGGAAGAGGGGCAAGCCAAGAGTTCCATGGCAAAGTGTACCAGCTCTGGCCATAGGTAGTCCAGGGCTTCTCATAGCGTCCACATCGGCCGTTAACCCGATGTATTTGGACATCTGTCGGTCTAAGCGTTCCCTGAGGCTAGATCCGGAGGTGGGCTGTCGATGGGTTGGCTGCAAGAATGATCTCATATCTGAAGTGACCAATACATCTTAAAGCCACACTCTTCTTGCATGTGCTGTTAGATTGGTACCCACAACTGTTTCTCTGTGAGTGGAAATTCCTCTGCCAGAGCCCGCAAAAGCAGAGTGCAGCATTTCTCTAAGCAAGGATTGGAAATGCTGCATTCTGACAGCCCTCTATGATGCTGGTAATATGTCTGTCATTTTGTGTTTGTACCGGGGGTCTAAGTACGTTGCCACCCAGTACTGGTCCTTGCCCTTTATGCTTTTTAAACGGGGGTCACTCTTCAAACACTGGAGCATGTAGGCCCCCATTTTCACTAAACTGTAACTGGTGGAGTGGCCTTGCTCCTGCTCATCGTCCAGGATAATGTCATCCTCGGTCTCCTCCCCCCATGTCTGTGGTAAGATGTATCTTGGCACTGAGACTGTGTGCCAGAGATTCAGTCACTTGCCGCTGAACGTGGTCATATGGCTCTGGGATGCCCTTCTGGGAGAAATATTTCCTTCCGGGGACCTTCCATTGCGGTGTGCCAATGGCCACACAATTTGTAAAGGCCTCCGAGTCCACCAGTTTATATGGCAGTAGTTGGCGGGCTAGCAGTTCCGACAAGCCAGCCGGGTTATCTGTCGTCATAATTTTTTTTTGTGCGAACATTTGGCCCACGGAAGCCTGCCTTTTGCCACATGAACGCAACTTATGCGTTGACAGCACAGGCTGCAGATGGCAACACTATTGTCAGCAGCGGACACATTAAAAAAAGCCTACACTGCGGAGCCATATGCTGGCGTCCTGGGAGCGCCAGATCTGACCATGCTGGGTGGATGGCTCGTTCCAGATACATTAGCAGTCTGCTTCTTGCCTCCTGTGCACTGTAAGTTCTCCTCCCTATCTGCTGCTCCATCTCTCCCTCTGAACTCCCCTACTCTTCCTCTTCCTCTTTTGTGGGCACCCACGTGACGTCCATAGACACGTCATTATCATCCCCTTCACCACCACTGACATTAGAGATCTCGGAGTAGGCAGCAATAGTGGGGACCAACCTCCTTGGGTTGATCTGGGTACTGTCGTCAGACTGCTGGGTGGTGACTAGAGTTGAGCGGACACCTAGATGTTCGAGTTCGATGGGTTCGGCCGAACTTCACAAAAAAGTTCGAATTCGGGACCCAAACTTGACCCTGAACCCCATTGAAGTCTAGGGTTAGAAGGCTGCAAATGTCATCAAAATGTGGTTAAGAGCATGGCAAGTGCTCTGCAAACAAATGTGGATAGGGATATGACTTAAAATAACATAAAATAAGCAAACATAAAAATAACTAATCTTGATCTAGGAGGACAAGGTCCATATGGAGTAGGAGGTTGAGGAGGCAGTGGATGTGGCGGTGTAGCGTGAAGCGGAGGTGGAGGAGGAGGTAGCCAACACTGGTTTTTGGTTTTATTTTTATTTTATTATTATTTTTTGTTTAAATTAGGGTACACCTCAAAACATTGGGAAATATAACCTGTGATAACCCCCTCCAGCTGTGCTAAACAAACTTTTAGACATTACACTGGATGCAGGGCAGGCCAGCGCCTCCGAGGCGTAAAGTGCAAGCTCAGGCCATGTGCCAAATTTGGAGACCCAGAAGTTGAAGGGGGCAGACCCATCAGTCAGTACTTGTAGGCGTGTGCACACATACTGCTCCACCATGTCGCACATCCCCGTGATGTCCACGATCAAATTGGATTTATGCTCTATCAACTTTCGATGTTCTTTTATGCGCCTACAATGGTGATCATGGGTAAAGGGGAATCAGGGTTCCAGGATGGAGAGGGAGCCTGAGAAATGGATACCACATCCAAGGGGGGTCAATGGAAGAAATTTGATCGAGCGGAAATGTGGGAGAAGTTATCAAAGCGGAAGGATCGAATGAAAGGAGGGGGCGCACGGCAATTACCCGATCCGGGGAGGTAGTGACGATAAATAACAATACAGGACTCTTAAGATGCCCTGTTATTGGAATGATTAATAAAAAATTATAGGGAATGTCACTGGGGTATTTTGGATTTGGAAACGTTAGACAGGAAAGGCCCTGCTGCCGCTTTGTTGACTCTAGATAATTTCTAATTAAACAATATCGGTCACAAAATACACATAGATTTGCATTCACATATATTGATCCTATGCGAAAAGAACACCCTACAGTAACGTACCCACTTAGTGTACATCAACACACACAACCAAAATGATAAACTGAGACTAAACGGGTTTAGTTGCAAAATGTAAATATACTTTATTCAATAATTCTCATAAAAAATATATATGACGTATTACATCAGATAAAAAGGTGGACTACACCTACCCACTTAGTGTACATCAACACACACAACCAAAAGGATAAACTGAGACTAAACGGGTTTAGTTGCAAAATGTAAATATACTTTATTCAATAATTCTCATAAAAAATATATATGACGTATTACATCAGATAAAAAGGTGGACTACACCTGAGGGAACATAACACAATAAATCAGTAGGTAGAGGGCAATAAAGCAAGCACAATTGGCTGGAATATACACTAAATACACTGATATATACAAAAATCACACAAGTATTACAAGTATCCAGATCATATTTAAGTGCAAGTGCATATCTCTATAAGTGCACAGGGAATGACTATCGATACCCTAAGAATGGGTCCGTAAGTAAAGATGTATATATGTATATAGATCGGTCACTTAAATGGCCGTGCCCACTGTCACTGGAAACAAAATCTATTAAGAAGAGAGATCTCACCAGTAAATACAAAGAGCGATCTCCCTATAACATATAGCGAATGGCCAAGTGTACCAAAGATAGCATATGCAGGCACCAACCACTTATGCAAGAAAAGACCTCACACCATGAAGTAACATACCCATAAAACAGTAATGTCCACCTCAGTAGAGCCACGTACCCCGACGCGCGTTTCGGCTAGAATGCCTTCCTCTGGGGGATGTGGCTCACCCTGTAGATGTGCCCATATTTAAAACGCCTAGCTCACCTGTGTATTATTAAATGAAATTGAATTAGCAGGTACTCCATGTGTCTGCCGAAGATGGCATCCACGGAGAATAGGTGGGATGTGCCCAGCCGCCCGATGGCCAGTCAGGCGACAGCGCACATAGACCCGCCTCATGATGCGGCGGTCACATGATGGCCAGTCACATGACCGCTCGCGTCACAACCCAGGAAAGTCCTCAAGCCATAAACTATGATTTATCAAAGGTAGATGATAACAAGATAGAGACATCTAGAGTGCAATAGTATAATAGATTCGATGTCCCAGATTACTTGACGGCACAGCCTAGTACCATTCTACATAATCATACATATAGATATATAATTCATAAGTGAATAAGTGCACATAATTTATAAATGAATACAATAAATAAATATATATAAATCATAAATGCATAAAAAATACAACTCATGAATAGATTAAAAAAAGTGAAAAATACATAATTCATTAGTGAACACAATTATAATTCATAAATAAATTTCATACAGAGTGTACATATAAATATACAGTTCATAAGTGAATAAGTTGAAAAATGTACATAATATTATAGGTGGATACAATAAATATAATATATATACAGTATATCATACATGCATAGAAAAATACAACTCATGGATGGATTAAAAAAGTGAAAAATACATAATTCATAAGTAAACACAATTATGATTAATAAACAAATATCATATAAAGTATACCTTCATAAAGAAGAAAAAAAATGTAAAGAAAAAAAATTAAATAAAAAATAATAAAAAATATTTAAATTACAAATTTGTATACAAAAATGCAAAATACAGTGATTATTATAAAATAACAAAAATGTACGGTAATAATAAGTGAAAAAAGGAATTTTTTTTATTTTTGCACACATGCACATACAGTACAGACCAAAAGTTTGGACACACCTTCTCATTCAAAGAGTTTTCTTTATTTTCATGACTATGAAAATTGTAGATTCACACTGAAGGCATCAAAACTATGAATTAACACATGTGGAATTATATACATAACAAACAAGTGTGAAACAACTGAAAATATGTCATATTCTAGGTTCTTCAAAGTAGCCACCTTTTGCTTTGATTACTGCTTTGCACACTCTTGGCATTCTCTTGATGAGCTTCAAGAGGTAGTCCCCTGAAATGGTTTTCACTTCACAGGTGTGCCCTGTCAGGTTTAATAAGTGGGATTTCTTGCCTTATAAATGGGGTTGGGACCATCAGTTGCGTTGAGGAGAAGTCAGGTGGATACACAGCTGATAGTCCTACTGAATAGACTGTTAGAATTTGTATTATGGCAAGAAAAAAGCAGCTAAGTAAAGAAAAACGAGTGGCCATCATTACTTTAAGAAATGAAGGTCAGTCAGTCAGCCGAAAAATTGGGAAAACTTTGAAAGTAAGGGCTATTTGACCTTGAAGGAGAGTGATGGGGTGCTGCGCCAGATGACCTGGCCTCCACAGTCACCGGACCTGAACCCAATCGAGATGGTTTGGGGTGAGCTGGACCGCAGAGTGAAGGCAAAAGGGCCAACAAGTGCTAAGCATCTCTGGGAACTCCTTCAAGACTGTTGGAAGACCATTTCAGGGGACTACCTCTTGAAGCTCATCAAGAGAATGCCAAGAGTGTGCAAAGCAGTAATCAAAGCAAAAGGTGGCTACTTTGAAGAACCTAGAATATGACATATTTTCAGTTGTTTCACACTTGTTTGTTATGTATATAATTCCACATGTGTTAATTCATAGTTTTGATGCCTTCATAGTCATGAAAATATAGAAAACTCTTTGAATGAGAAGGTGTGTCCAAACTTTTGGTCTGTACTGTACATACATATTTCCATGTATGCATACACACATATACCCATATATTAATATCAGTAATTCAGGCTGATGCAATCGACAGACACCTGATATATACTCCTTCCTTAGTTTCTCCAGGGGTCATCAAGAAATGAAGATAAAGACACATACATATGGTGGAACTAGGGGAAAATAAAAAAGTAAATACAGTGGGATGCGAAAGTTTGGGCAACCTTGTTAATCGTCATGATTTTCCTGTATAAATAGTTGGTTGTTACGATAAAAAATGTCAGTTAAATATATCATATAGGAGACACACACAGTGATATTTGAGAAGTGAAATGAAGTTTATTGGATTTACAGAAAGTGTGCTATAATTGTTTAAACAAAATTAGGCAGGTGCATAAATTTGGGCACCACAAAAAAGAAATGAAAACAATATTTAGTAGATCCTCCTTTTGCAGAAATTACAGCCTCTAAAGGCTTCCTGTAGGTTCCAATGAGAGTCTGTATTCGGGTTGAAGGCATTTTGGACCATTCCTCTTTACAAAACATCTTTAGTTCATTCAGGTTTGATGGCTTCCGAGCATGGACAGCTCTCTTTAAGTCACACCACAGATTTTCTATTATATTCAGGTCTGAGGACTGAGATGGCCATTCCAGAACGTTGCACTTGTTCCTCTGCATAAATGCCTTAGTGGATTTTGAGCAGTGTTTAGGGTCGTTGTCTTGTTGAAAGATCCAGCCCCGGCGCAGCTTCAGCTTTGTCACTGATTCCTGGACATTGGTCTCCAGAATCTGCTGATACTGAGTGGAATCCATGCGTCCCTCAACTTTGACAAGATTCCCAGTCCCTGCACTGGCCACACAGCCCCACAGCATGATGGAACCACCACCATATTTTACTGTAGGTAGCAGGTGTTTTTCTTGGAATGCTGTGTTCTTTTTCCTCCATGCATAACGCCCCTTGTTATGGCCAAATAACTCAATTTTAGTTTCATCAGTCCACAGCACCTTATTCCAAAATGAAGCTGGCTTGTCCAAATGTGCTTTAGCCCACCTCAAGCGGCACTTTTTGTGCTGTGGGCGGAGAAAAGGCTTGCTCTGCATCACTCTCGCATACAGCATCTCCTTGTGTAAAGTGCGCCGAATGGTTGAACGATGCACAGTGACTCCATCTGCAGCAAGATGATGTTGTAGGTCTTTGGTGCTGGTCTGTGGGTTGACTCTGACTGTTCTCACCATTCGTCACTTTTGTCTATCCGAGATTTTTCTTGGTCTGCCACTTCGAGCCTTAACTTGAACTGAGCCTGTGGTCTTCCATTTCCTCAATATGTTCCTAACTGTGGAAACAGACAGCTGAAATCTCTGAGACAGCTTTCTGTATCCTTCCCCTAAACCATGATGGTGAACAATCTTTGTCTTCAGGTCATTTGAGAGTTGTTTTGAGACCCCCATGTTGCTACTCTTCAGAGAAAATTAAAAGAGGAGGGAAACTTACAATTGACCCCCTTAAATACGCTTTCTCATAATTGGATTCACCTGTGTATGTAGATCAGGGGTCACTGAGCTTACCAAGCCAATTTGAGTTCTAATAATTAGTTCTAAAGGTTTTGGAATCAATAAAATGACAACAGTGCCCAAATTTATGCACCTGCCTAATTTTGTTTAAACAATTATAGCACACTTTCTGTAAATCCAATAAACTTCATTTCACGTCTCAAATATCACTGTGTGTGTCTCCTATATGATATACTGTATTTAACTGACATTTTTTATCTTAACAACCAACTATTTATACAGGAAAATCATGACATTAACAAGGTTGCCCAAACTTTCGCATCCCACTGTATATACACCGCTCAAAAAAATAAAGGGAACACTTAAACAACACAATGTAACTCCAAGTCAATCACACTTCTGTGAAATCAAACTGTCCACTTAGGAAGCAACACTGAGTGACAATCAATTTCACATGCTGTTGTGCAAATGGGATAGACAACAGGTGGAAATTATACGCAATTAGCAAGACACCCCCAATAAAGGAGTGGTTCTGCCAGTGGTGACCACAGACCACTTCTCAGTTCCTATGCTTCCTAGCTGATGTTTTGGTCACTTTTGAATGCTGGTGGTGCTTTCACTCTAGTGGTAGCATGAGACGGAGTCTACAACCCACACAAGTGGCTCAGGTAGTGCAGCTTATCTAGGATGGCACATCAATGCAAGCTGTGGCAAGAAGGTTTGCTGTGTCTGTCAGCGTAGTGTACAGAGCATGGAGGCGCTACCAGGAGACAGGCCAGTACATCAAGAGACATGGAGGAGGCCGTAGGAGGGCAACAACCCAGCAGCAGGACCGCTACCTCTGCCTTTGTGCAAGGAGGAACAGGAGGAGCACTGCCAGAGCCCTGCAAAATGACCTCCAGCAGGCCACAAATGTGCATGTGTCTGCTCAAACGGTCAGAAACAGACTCCATGAGGGTGATATGAGGGCCCGACGTCCACAGGTGGGGGTTGTGCTTACAGCCCAACACTGTGCAGGACGTTTGGCATTTGCCAGAGAACACCAAGATTGACAAATTCGCCACTGGCGCCCTGTGCTCTTCACAGATGAAAGCAGGTTCACACTGAGCACATGTGACAGACATGACACGAGTCTGGAGACGCCGTGGAGAACGTTCTGCTGCCTGCAACATCCTCCAGCATGACAGGTTTGGTATTGGGTCAGTAATGGTGTGGGGTGGCATTTCTTTGGAGGGCCGCACAGCCCTCCATGTGCTCGCCAGATGTAGCCTGACTGCCATTAGGTACCGAGATGAGATCCTCAGATCCCTTGTGAGACCATATGCTGGTGCGGTTGGCCCTGGGTTCCTCCTAATGCAAGACAATGCTAGACCTCATGTGGCTGGAGTGTGTCAGCAGTATCTGCAAGACAAAGGCATTGATGCTATGGACTGGCCCGCCCGTTCCCCAGACCTGAATCCAATTGAGCCACATCTGGGACATCATGTCTCGCTCTATCCACCAACGTCACGTTGCACCACAGACTGTCCAGGAGTTGGCAGATGCTTTAGTCCAGGTCTGGGAGGAGATCCCTCAGGAGACCATCCGCCACCTCATCAGGAGCATGCACAGGCGCTGTAGGGAGGTCATACAGGCACGTGGAGGCCACACACACTACCGAGCCTCATTTTGACTTGTTTTAAGGACATTACATCAAAGTTGGATCAGCCTGTAGTGTGTTTTTCCACTTTAATTTTGAGTGTGACTCCAAATCCAGACCTCCATGGGTTAAAAAATTAGATTTCCATTTTTTTTTTGTGTGTGTGATTTTGTTGTCAGCACATTCAACTATGTAAAGAACAAAGTATTTCAGAAGAATATTTAATTTATTCAGATCTAGGATGTGTTATTTTTGTGTTCCCTTTATTGTTTTGAGCAGTATACATATAGATTAATAATTAAGAACACATAAACAAAGACAAGCACAATATAAATGAATAATAGAAAATTTATTATAAAAACAAAATGGTGTGGCACTCAGAGAAATGGAGCGAAACCCAGGGCATCATTAAGGCCCATTGGTTGCATAATATCTAAGGTCCAGATCCACCTCGTCTCACCCTGGTGGTAAGGCCAACATAAATTTTCTGGCATGGGCATGTTGCGTAATAAACTACGGCTTTTGTCATACAGGTAATACTATGTCTAATCTGGTATTTTTTTGTCTGAGTTGAGTTTATAAAATCAATAGCCTTCTCTATATTTGGACATGCTATGCATCTGCCGCATGGGGAACACCCCCACCTCGGTCCACTTGACCCAAATATCCTGCCACTCCCTGCAGGCGTATAATAAGATTTAACGAGATGATCGTGCAAATTCTTTGATCGCCTAGCTACCAAAGATGGATTAGAGGACAAATATCTCGGCAAAATCCGGTCAGTCCTCAAAATTGGCCAAAACCTTTTCAATAGCTGGTACATATCTTCACATTGGGAATGATAGTTGGTGACGTACCTCACTATTTCAACTGGTTGATGCCTTACTCTTGGATTCACCAGACTTTCTTGTGGTGTGTTCCTAGCTCTGTTTTAAGCTTTTTTGATCGATCTTTTACTATAACCTCTTTCGAGGAACCGATTCTTCAGAATACCCCCTTGTCTCTCAAAATCAGCGTTGCTGCAACAGATCCTCCTTATCCTAATAAATTGACCAGTTGGAATCCCCCTGATGGTCTGGATTGGATGTGATGACGATGCATGCACTAATGTATTCGCAGATGTCTTCTTTCTGTATACATCCGTCTGTAAATAACCAGAATCATCCGTTTTGATCATAACGTCCAGAAAATCCACTGTCTTAGGATTACAGTTGTAAGTTAAATGAATATTCTAAGCATTGGCATTCAGGTCATCCATGAATCCTTGGAGTGCCTCTGAGGGGCCATGCTAGATCAAAATATGACCCGGTCCATCGACGTAACCTGATCCGACATGAACAGCTCCCTCTCCCACAGCCCCAGGAAGAGGTTGGCATACGAGGGCGCAAAGGCTGCCCCCATAGCTGACCTCTGGAGCTGAAGGTAGAAGGAGCCATAAAATGTAAAGAAATTGTGCGTTAACACAAAATGTAAGAGCTCCATAAGATGTCCAGTCATGGCTCTATCATTATCACTCATGGATAGAAAGTACAATGTAGCTCTTATTCCATCCACCTGTTTAATGCTGGTATAAAGAGACTCTACATCGCACGTCACAAGGAGCATGTCCGAATCTAAATGAATCCCATCTATTTTCTGAAGTAGGTCGGCCGTGTCGCGAGTGTACGAGGGTAGGCATTCAACAAGTGGTTTTAATTTGTGATCCAAGAATTTGCACACATTTTCAAAAGGCCCCCCACATCCCGATATAATAGGCCTACCTGGAGGTTTTTCCACATTCTTGTGGACTTTAGGTAGGAGATATAGTGACGGTATCACAGGATTGTCCACAGTAAGTGCCTCTTGTAATTGTTTAGAAATTATGCCATCTTTCACTGCTTTATCTAGAACAGGGGTGCACAAGCTTTTTTGGTCTGGGGGCTGCATTGTCACATCACACTATTTCAAGGGGCCACAAAAAATGTTAATCATCGCTTGTTTGCATCAGCCTATTACACAAGCTAATGCAAAGTGACTGGGGAGTAATGATCACTATCACAGTCATTCCTACCTCATTCACCTCTATCGATTATCGATAACACATTCCTGATTACACGGTGTGATGTGCTGACAATAATTGTAAATTTTTTATCCTGATAAAATATGCAAATCAGACGACAAACGAGTGATTCCTTGTTTATCAGCTCATCAGCGGCACGATTATACCAGCCAGATATCAGGAGTAAGCGTTCCTATGAACATTTGTTCCCAATAATTGTCCTGAATATCGTGCCGTGTAACGGGGGCTTAGAGATTTTCTGGTAAAAAAATGATTTTTAACACATTCCTGCAGCATGCGCCTGAAACAGAAGATTCGTACTCTCCTGATCCTGCTGCCTCCATCTTCCGGTCCCAGTGCTGTTTACATCAGGTTGGATATGGGCATAGTCACTTGTACCTCTCCAGCCAATGACTGGCTTCAATGGTAATGTGGCCACAATCAGTCACCACTAAAGTCAGTCATTTGCTGGAGAAGTGCTCAGGGACCGGAGGATGGAGACAGCGAGAGCAGCACGGAGCAGGAAAGTAGGAATCTTCTGTGTCAGGGACTATGCAGCAGGAACATGTTAAAAATTATTTTAACTAGGAAGCTCCTTTAAGTGGCAACATTTCCTTCCTGCCTTCTATTCACAAATGATCGCTTTACTTCACTGCAGAGGACAGTGCTCACTGGTTATTACCACCTTCTGTACCCCCAGATATACTGTAGGTGCCCTGCAATAACTAGTAGTAACTAGTAAGCACTTTCCCTGAGGGCTCACACACATGGCCATTGTTTTAGTCCGCATCTGAGCCGCATTTTTTTTTTTTTTTGTGGCTTGGATGCAGACCCATTCACTTCAACGGGGCCGCAAAAGGTGCGGACAGAATTCTATGTGCTGTCCGCATCCTTTACTCCGTTATGCAGAACATGCATGGCTGGTGTCCTGCGGACCAAAATAAAATGTACGGTCGTGAGTATGAGGCCTTACTAGCCGGGAAAGCACTTATTGGTTAACCCTTTAATGACCAGGCCTGAAAAGGCCTTAATGACTAGTAACTTTTTTGTTATTTAGCACACGTGGTTGTAACTTGTAACTTTTTTATTTTTTTGACTACCAAAATAAATTTTATAGCTTTTACAGCTTTTTACTACATAACACAGGGCTTTTTAATATATTATTTTAGTTTTAATAGGGGAAAACTGTACAATTTTCTTTTTTTAAAAGTCATTTTAATTCAAACTATAGCTCATTTAAATATGCAAATATATGTGTTGGATCATTTTATTATACAATATGTGTAGTTTAACATGAATGGGGTGATACTTGTAATGGTTTTGGTTGGTATGGGAGGTTTTTTCTTTTATGTATTTTACGATTTATTATTTTTTTAACTTATTTTTTTTATATTTTTCTGCTACAAAAAGACAATTTGTTTTTGCACATTTTTCTTTTTTTTTCCCTTTTATTTGTATTTTATTTATTTTGTATCTTTTAATTTTTTTATCATCACTTTTTATTTATTTTAAAATATATTTTTGCCACATAATATAACAGTGAACAATTTTATTTTGCACTTTTCTTTTTTATAGTTTTCTTTTACTTGTTATTTATTTATTTATTTTACATCTTTAAATCTTTTCTTGCATAAGTGGTTGGTGCCTTCATTTGCTATCTTTGGTACACTTGGCCATTCGCTATATGTTATAGGGAGATCGCTCTTTGTATTTACTGGTGAGATCTTGCTTCATAGATTTTGTGTTCAGTGACAGTGGGCACAGCCATTTAAGTGACCGATCTATATAAAAGTTTTTTCTACCACTGTCTCTAGCGCCTGCTGACGTCTCTCCCTGCACTTAGTACACTGGAAAATGGCTGAATCCAAGATGGCTGAGGCTATTTATAGGGCTGTGACATCACAGGGCTGGCTGGCTGGCTGATGATTGGCTGCATGCATGGCATTGTGGGTGATCCCTCGTTCTCAGAGCTCTATGCTCCATGTCCTCACATGTGCAGCAGCCATTTTAGGAAAAAATGTGATTCGTTACCATGAAGCGTGAGGAAATTCAGATTCGGTGCAAATCAAGTTTTTCCTGAAATTTGAATTGAATTCCACTTCGTCAACTTTGATTCGCTCATCTCTAATCCCAAGCTCTGAACATCTCACAGAGCACTGTTCAATCCATCATCCAAAAATGGAAGGAGTATGGCACAACTGAAAAGCTAACAAGACATGGCCATACACCTAACTGACAGCCCAGGCAAGGAAATCACAAATAACTTTGGTTCGATTTTTAAACTTGAAAATCATTTCAAAACTTGAATGCGAAGTCGGCTTTGGTACCAAAGTAACAGCATGTACCGAAGCCGACTTCAGAATCAAGTTTTAAAACGTTTTTCAAGTTTAAAAATCAAAGTCCCAAGTTATTCACCAAGGTCTTGCGAGACTTCGAAGATAACGAATTTCACCTCCCCGGAGCAGCATTCAAACGTAGTTTTGACCAAAGTGACTTCGGATCTATGATATTTTCACTTTACACATGTACTTGCTACTTTATGTTGGTCTATCACATAAAATCCCAATAAAATACATTTAAAGCCTCATTCACACGTCAGTGTTTTGTGTCAGTGATTTCCATCGGTGATTGTGAGCCAAAACCAGGTGTGGCTCTAAACACAGAACAGGAGCAGATCTTTCCCTTATATCTTATGTCTGTGGAGGCTCCAATCCTGGTTTTGGCTCACAATCACTGATGGAAATCAATTAGTGTTGGGCGTGCATGCTCAGCTGAACACTAATTTTACTCGAGCATCGCGCTCAGCACATAGCGGTGTTCGGCAGAACACCTCGTGTGCTCGAGTGCGATGCTCGAGTCTCCTCCCCATATGTGTAGGTAAGTACTGCCATTCACTGTAATGCCATAGCCATGTTGGCTACTGGCATTACAATGATTGGCTGGCTGGACCACGTCATCGGGTGCTATATAGCACCCGATGACACGTGTTCGGCTCAGTCTTAGGCCTCATGCACACGACCGTTTTTTTTTGCGGTCCGCAAAATGGATTTCTGTTGTTCCGTGATCCGTGACCGTTTTTTCTTCCGTGGGTCTTCCTTGATTTTTGGAGGATCCACGGACATGAAAAGTGAATAAAAAAACTAAGTCAAGTTTGCATTGAAAATTATAGGAAAAACGGACACGGATCACGGACGCGGATGACTATCTTGTGTGCATCCGTGATTTTTCACGGACCCATTGACTTGAATGGGTCCGTGAACCGTTGTCCGTGAAAAAAATAGGACAGGTCATATTTTTTTCACGGACTGGAAAAACGGATCACGGACGCTGAAGCCAAACGGTGCATTTTCCGATTTTTCCACGGACCCATTGAAAGTCAATGGGTCAGCGAAAAAAAAACGGAAAACGGAACAACGGCCGCGGATGCACACAACGGTCGTGTGCATGAGGCCTTAGTCAGGGAGAGCTGTGCTGAAGAAGGGACATATAGTGTAGGGAGTGAAATACAAATATTTTTTTATAAAAGAAAAAAACTTGTTAGAAACCCAAAAGTCCTTTTAAGGACTATTGTATCTAGCAGCAATATAATTTTTAGAGCAAGCCGCGCTAAATTGCGTGGAATTGTTAGAGATCTAAAAGTTATTTTAAGGACTATAGTTGTGTCTGACAGCAATATATATTTTTAGCGCAACCTGTGGTAAATAGCTAGCAATTGCTTGGCCGTTGCAGACAGCGTGTGCGCAGCCTAAAATTATCTGTGACATCCAGTGTACTTTTTCCGTATGCGGTGTCCGCTGCGGACAGTTACATTACCTGCGCTACATCTCCTGTACAATGTTTACGTATCCGAAATATCAGTGACATTCAGTCAAAAAAAAAATTCTGCTGGTGGCAGCGACATTACCTGTGCTACATCTCCAGTATAACGTTAACACATCCAAAATATCAGTGACATTCAGTGTAATTTTTTATTAGCCGGTGGTGACAGCGACATTACTTGCGCTATACTCTATAACGTTTGTGCTTCCTAAAATTATCTGTGACATTCAGTGTACTTTTTTCATAGATGCTGCAGACAGCGACATTTTCTGTGCTACATCTCCTGTTTAACGTGTGCACATCCTAAAAATATCTGACATTCTGTGTATTCTTTATTTGCACATACACTTATAAAACCTGCGCTACTGTACGTGTAACATACTTGCAAGCATATATACCATTTATTATGCGCAAGGCGAGCAGTAAGGGACGGGGAAGTGGCCGTGCTGCTGATGGTGCGCGCAGAGGCCGTGGTCTTGGGCGCGGTGAAACTGTACCTGCTGCCAGAGCACAAGAAACACACTCATCCACGATATCTAGCTTCATGTCGCAGTTTGCAGGGCGGTGCAGGACACCACTCTCGAAGTCAGACCAGTGCGACCAGGTGGTCGGTTGGATTGCAGCAGATAATGCTTCCAGTCAGTTAAGCACCACCCTGTCTTCCACAAAGTCTAGTAGCCAAGAGTCTGGTCAACAGAATCCTCACCCTGATACTTCTTCCTCCCACCATGGAGAGTCTTGGCAAACAAGTGATCCCACATTCGGATATTCCGAGGAGCTCTTTTCATAGACATTTCTTGATTTGGGCCTCTCGACAAGCCCGCTTGAAGAGGGACATAAGGAGATATTGTGCCCTGATTCCCAAACTCTTGAGCATCCACAGTTACAAGAAGATGACGGTGGGGAACGGCAATTAGTGTTTCATGAGGTGGATGATGATAATGAGACACAGTTGTCAATAAGTCAACCGCAATTAGTGTCTCAAGAGGTTCATGATGAGGATGAGACACAGTTGTCAATAACTGAAGTTGTTGTGAGGTCAACAAGTGAGGAGGATAACCAGAGTGAGGAATTGGAAGAGGAGGTGGTGGACGATGAAGTCACTGACCCAACTTTGGGAAGGTGTCAAGCCGAGCAAGGACACAGAGGGGGAGGGATCCGCAGCACCGCAACAGGCTGGAAGAGGCAGTGGGGTGGCAAAAGGGAGAATGCGGGCCACACCAAAGAGACCCGCAACTGTTCCCCAGAGCAACCTCTTGCGGCAATCTCCCTCGCCAAGGGAGGGGTGTTCCGCAGTTTGGTGCTTTTTTTAAGGAAAGTGCGGACGATAAAAGCATTTTTATTTGCAACCTGTGCCGTACCAAAATGAGCAGGGGCAGAACACTAGGAACCTCACCACCACCAACATGATCTGCCACATGGCATCAAAGCACCCTAATAGGTGGGCCGAACACCTGGGTCCACAATCAGTGTCTGTGGGTCACACCATTGACTCCTCTTCCTCTGTGTTACGTGCTGGCCAATCCCCTGTCCAAGACATAGGCCTGGATGCCTCCTGCCATGCACCTGGACCTTCGCAAGCACCATCAGCGACCACATCGACTTCCCTGTCCCAGTGCAGCATCCAAATGTCCTTACCTCAGGCATTTGAATGCAAGCGCAAATACCCAGACACCCACCCACCCACAGGCCATAGCATACTAAATGCGCACCTTTCAAAATTACTGGCCCTGAAAATGTTTCCATTTAGGCTTGTGGACACTGAGGCCTTCCGCAGTCTGATGGCGGTGGCCGTCCCGCGTTACTCTGTCCCCAGCCGCCAATATTTTTCACGGTGTGCAGTTCCAGCTTTACACCAGCATGTGTCCCGTAACATCACCCGTGCCCTGACCAAAGCAGTTATTAGGAAGGTCCTCTTAATGACTGACACATGGAGAAGTGCTTTTGGCCAGGGATGCTACATTTCTCTGACTGCACACTGGGTGAACGTTGTGGAGGCCAAGAGCGTGTCGTACCCTGGGATGGAACAGGTGCTAGCGGTGCCAAGGATTTCAGGCCCTACTTCCATCAGGGTTTCTGCCACCACCTACATTAGTGGCTGCAACCCCCCCTTCTCCTCCTCCGCCTCCTCCTCCACTTCCACCTCTGAATTATCATCTAGCAGCACCAGTCAGACATCAGTCAGTAGCTGGAAGCAGTGTAGCACTGCAGTGGGGAAGCAGCAACAGGACGTGCTTAAACTGATATGCTTAGGTGACAAACAACACACTGCCACACCTCTCAGCCTACAACCAGGCATGGTTGTGTCTGATAATGGCTGTAACTTTGTGGCGGATTAGAAGCTCAGCGAGCTCACACACGTACCATGCCTAGCCCACGTGTTCAACCTAGTGGTTCAGTGGTTTCTCAAAACCTACCCCAATTTGCCTGAGCTACTGGTGAAGGTGCGCTGCATGTGTGCCCATTTCCGCAAGTCATCGACAGCTTCCACCGGTCTGGCAACACTGCAGCAGCGCTAGCAATTGCCAGCTCAGTGACTGTTGTGCAATGTGAGCACACGCTGAAACCCCACGTTCTAAATGTTGGCCAGGCTTTGTGAGAAACAGAGGGCAGTAGTGGAATCACAGCTGAAACTTGGTCGTCACCTTTCCAGTCAAGTTCTGCTCTTCACAAGCGACGAGTGGGCATTGATGTCTGACCTCTGTGAGGTTTTACGCAACTTTGAGGAATCAACACAGATGGTGAGCAGCGATAACGCTTTTATCAGCGTAACCATCCCACTTCTGTCTCAACTCAAACGCTCGCTGCTCACAATTAAGGCTGCCTTTCCCGTGACCCTTGCGCTGTACACATTTTGGCCAACATCGATTACTGGTTGTTCACCTTTCTCGATCCCCGCTTCAAAAAGAACTTCTCATTCCTGTGGTGGAGAGGACAAGCAAAATGGTGCAATACCAGAAGGTCCTTGTGGAAAAATTGCTCTAAAATTTCCAGCTGACAATGCTTTCTACAGAGTACGTAGTTCCTTGGTCAACCGAGGAGGAGAGACACAGCAGTTCCAACAGAGGCAGGGCAACACTCTCCAAGGCCTGGGACAGTATTATGACACCCTGCCAGCACCCTCAACCTGATGCACTGCCTAGTGTCATAAGAAGGGAAACATTTTGGAAGATGGTAAAGGAGTACGTAGCAAACCATGTCAGCGTCCTCAGTGATCCCTCTGTGCCTTGCAACTATTGGGTGTCCAAGCTGGACACGTGGCACGAACTGGTGCTCTACGCATTGGAGTTTCTGGCGTGCCAGCATTTTGTCAAAGCTTGTATTTAGTGCTGCTGGGGGCATAACTGATAAGTGCATCCGACTGTCAATTGAAAATGCTGACAGTTTGACTCTAATAAAAAAAAAAAAGGCCTGGATTGCCTAGAGAAATGCGGCTGGACATAAAGACACTCTAAATGTGGCTTTTATAGAGTATTGAATACACTGTATTCCCATACACCCCTTCCACCTCTAAAAAGGGTATATGGTTCAGTGAGGACAAGGAACGGGACATGGCTAGCTTGGTATCCAACCTTGTGCAAATGGACTGTTTGCGGTTGTTTGCGGTGCGTTAAACGTGGAGTTTGGTCTGTCACTGTGAAGCGGGCGTAACCCTTACACTACCTGATCGATACAACATCATACCTGATGTTTTAAAGCACGTTATTCCAAACAATTTAGGAATGTTAGGTGATTTATGCCCTTTATGGATTTAAACCAGACTCTGTGTCAACTATGTAATTTTCCATAGCAGTTTTGCCATGGATCCCCCTCCGGCATGCCACAGTCCAGGTGTTAGTCCCTTTGAAACAACTTTTCCATCATTATTGTGACCAGGAAGAGTCCCTGTGGGTTTTTAAAATTTGCCTTCCTATTGAAGTCTATGGCGGTTCGCCCGGTTCGCCCGTTCGCGAACATTTGAGGAAATTCACATTCGCCGTTCGCGAACGGAAAATTTTATGTTCGCGACATCTCTACATACTAGAGGAGGATCAATGACTAAAAATCCAACAAAAAATATGTATCTTAATCAGGGGACATTTTAGCTGAGGTAACGCAGCAAAACCGCAAACCAATGCTGCACTACCCAAATGCACTATATAGAAAGTGTATAATTGGTATATAACACCCCTGCTTCAATCAGTTTTTTGGGGGGCAACTGGTATATCACACCAGTAGAAATTATTTGTTTCAATGGCGTTTGTCACTCTGTGTAGCTGAGGTAACGGAGCTAAACCGCAAACAAATGCTGCACTACCCAACTGCACTATATAGAAAGTATATTATTGGTATATCACACCCCTGCTTCAATCAGTTTTTTGGGAGGCAACTGGTATATCACACCAGTAGAAATTATTTGTTCCAATAGCATTTGTCACTTTGTATAGCTGCAATATTCCAGCAGAACCGCACACAACTGCTGAACAATACAAATGCACTATAATATACTTTCTATGTTAGAAAGTACTGTATATTATAAGCAGGGGCGTCGTTAGGTCAAAACATTTGGGGCTTGAACCCCGGATGTTTTGACCAGTGCCCCGAATGTTATTCTGGCAGGGCTGGCCGCTCTGACTCTCCTGCGCTGCGCAACGCTAGTCTACACCGGCCCCGCCATCCTAATCCATGTCCTGCAGTCAGTTACTGAACTTTATATCAGCGCTCATGATCTCATTACTATCTTACACACTCAGCTTCGGAAACATGCAGTGCGGGAGGCGCTTTCTCACTGAAGTCACGCGCCTGCTCCTCCCACTATGTGGCGCAGGCGCGTGACATCAGTGAGCAAGCGCCGCCTGCACTGCATGTTTCCGGAGCAGAGTGTGTAAGATAGTAATGAGATGAACGCTGATTTAAAGTTCAGTTACTGCAGTATACGGATTACTGAGGGGATAATCTGTGGTGTTGCCCAGACGGCTAGGCCCTTCACAGTCTGTATTAACCCCTTTCAGCAATCCTCCATTCACTGAAGGGGGACTGCTGAAAGGGGTTAATAACTACTGTGAAGGGGGACTGCTGAAAAGGGTTAATAACTACTGTGAAGGGGGGACCGCTGAAAGGGGTTAATGACTACTGTGAAGGGGGGGACTGCTAAAAGGGGTTAATAACTACTGTGAAGGCCCCCCCAGGTGATGTGGGCATGGCTTCATGGGGTGGTGCATGGCTTCACGGAGGCGTGATACAGTGGGCTTGTGCCCCAGATGTTTTCAGACCCTAGCAATGCCCCTGATTATAAGTATATTACACCCCTCATTATATCACACCTATCGATAGCACACCTATATCAGTAGTAAAAGGGACTTTTGTGGCCCTATTAGCTAGCGTTTGGTGTCCCTAACAGTCTGTCGCTGCTCCACACAGCAACCTCTCCCTACACTGGCAAAAGACTGAATGTAAAATGGCGGCCAGGTCAGGTTTATTTATAAGGTAGGGGGTACGTCCATGTGCTGAAACGTCTCAATTGGCTGTCGTGTACCACCTGATGGATGTGTCATGGGTCAAAGTTCTTCACAATGTAAAAGAATATGGTGCCGGCGAACATCGCCATACGTTTGCCCGTTCGGCCAATAGCGAACGATCAAATTTCGATGCAAAACGACCGCCGGGCGAACCGCAAGGCAATCTCTACTGGTAATAAATGACTAAAAGTAATAATAAATAATAAATATATATATATATATATATATATATATATATACACAAACCGGATTCCAAAAAAGTTGGGACACTATACAAATCGTGAATAAAAACTGAATGCAATGATGTGGAGGTGCCAACTTCTAATATTTTATTCAGAATAGAACATAAATCACAGAACAAAAGTTTAAACTGAGAAAATTTACCATTTTAAGGGAAAAATATGTTGAATCAGAATTTCATGGTGTCAACAAATCCCCAAAAAGTTGGGACAAGGCCATTTTCACCACTGTGTGGCATCTCCCCTTCTTCTTACAACACTCAACAGACGTCTGGGGACCGAGGAGACCAGTTTCTCAAGTTTAGAAATAGGAATGCTCTCCCATTCTTGTCTAATACAGGCCTCTAACTGTTCAATCGTCTTGGGCCTTCTTTGTTGCACCTTCCTCTTTATGATGCGCCAAATGTTCTCTACAGGTGAAAGATCTGGACTGCAGACTGGCCATTTCAGTACCCGGATCCTTCTCCTACGCAGCCATGATGTTGTGATTGATGCAGAATGTGGTCTGGCATTATCTTGTTGAAAAATGCATGGTCTTCCCTGAAAGAGATGACGTCTGGATGGGAACATATGTTGTTCTAGAACCTGAATATATTTTTCTGCATTGATGGTGCCCTTCCAGACATGCAAGCTGCCCATGCCACACACACTCATGCAACCCCATACCATCAGAGATGCAGGCTTCTGAACTGAGCGTTGATAACAACTTGGGTTGTCCTTGTTCTCTTTGGTCCGGATGACATGGCGTCCCAGATTTCCAAAAAGAACTTCGAATTGTGACTCGTCTGACCACAGAACAGTCTTCCATTTTGCCACACTCCATTTTAAATGATCCCTGGCCCAGTGAAAACGCCTGAGCTTGTGGATCTTGCTTAGAAATGGCTTCTTCTTTGCACTGTAGAGTTTCAGCTGGCAACGGCGGATGGCACGGTGGATTGTGTTCACTGACAATGGTTTCTGGAAGTATTCCTGAGCCCATTCTGTGATTTCCTTTACAGTAGCATTCCTGTTTGTGGTGCAGTGTCGTTTAAGGGCCCATTTAAGGGCATTCAGTATGGTTTTACGGCCTTGACCCTTACGCACAAAGATTGTTCCAGATTCTCTGAATCTTCGGATGATGTTATGCACAGTTGATGATGATAGATGCAAAGTCTTTGCAATTTTTCGCTGGGTAACACCTTTCTGATATTGCTCCACTATCTTTCTGCGCAACATTGTGGGAATTGGTGATCCTCTACCCATCTTGGCTTCTGAGAGACACTGCCACTCTGAGAAGCTCTTTCTATACCCAATCATGTTGCCAATTGACCTAATTAGTGTTAATTGGTCTTCCAGCTCTTCGTTATGCTCAAATTTACTTTTTCCAGCCTCTTATTGCTACTTGTCCCAACTTTTTGGGGATTTGTTGACACCGTGAAAATTGGAATCAACATATTTTTCCTTTAAAATGATACATTTACTCGGATTAAACGTTTTATCTGTCATCTACATTCTATTACAAATAAAATTTTGACATTTGCCATCTCCACATCATTGCATTCAGTTTTTATTCACAATTTGTTTAGTGTCCCAACTTTTTTGGAATCCGGTTTGTTTGTGTATATATATATATATATATATATATATATATATATATATATATACATATATATACAGTAAACATAAGGATATAAATGATAATATATAAATATATAAAAATAATGGATAGTACATTCATATGGATACTGGTAATGATGATAATAGTAATAATATGTCACGGATTAGAGTGAGGGTAACTCTAATCCGTGTGATGTTATCTTAAGTGGAAGCTGCTTGACCAGGACAACAGAATTAGGGAGCAGGTCACCTCCTAGCGCATCCATAATCTAACCCTAACTCCTAGCTGTATGAGCCGACCTTGATGGTAGGAGGGCTCATACTCAGGAACCTCGCTTCCCTACTAGCCCTGGACAGATCCCTGAGCTAGGAGCTGGATAAGACAACCTGTTCCTCCTGGATACGGAGGAACAGGAGTCTAAACTGGCCAAGCTGCATGGGACGAGAAACATAAACAGCCTATGGATATGGCAGGAGATTTAAAAGCACTTCCACACCTACCTGCCACAGAAACACTGACTGGATCCCGTGCTCACAAGCTGATGTCCACACCCAAACTTAAAAGGACACAGCACACACACATAAACACACAGGAACCCAGTTCCAAAGCTGCAGTAATAACAACACCACATAAACATAAAATAACATCATACATAGGTTTATGACCACAAGGGTGGCCCTCACTGGCAGATGGTATATAACCAGGAGGATGACTCCAGCTAACCATGGCTGAATTACCCCTCAGAGTCTGGCATCCAGCTGGAGCTAAATAGCCCCAAGTGGCCACACCCACACACAGACACACCCTGGATAGGGAATTAACCCTTCCAACACCAACCAGGGAAGGGAAACCACTTAAAGGGGAATACACACACAAGTATCACACTGCAGCTGTTACCGCCGGCAACGACATGAGTGGCAACCATATCCTGGGGAACAGCCAGAAGGCTGAGACACTGCCACCACATGTACACTAAACCACACGTTGCCACGGACAACCGCAAGTGAAGGAAAGTCTCACAGCACACACATACAACAACCTCGTGCACAACAAACAAGGAAAGTGCACACATACAAGGGGAGGTTGTCAGGTGCTACTGCATGCCCTTCACGGCAAGCTGCCTAGCAACAGCTCAGGCTGCTATACTGTGAATACAATCATGTTATCAGCGGCAACCACATGTGAGGTAACATACTAGCAGTCCTCACCATGTGGTTGACCAAACTGCAGGCAACTGCATGCGGGGGAGTCACGACCATGACCATGGTCGTGACATAATAATAGTCATAATAAATATATAAATATAGATATAATAGTTAATAATGAATAGTAATTAATGGATAATAAATGTGTGTCCAATCCTGTATAAAGGTCAAAATAGGATATTCAGCATAACAGTACAGCTCTCTGTATAGACATATAGAGTCATAGGGGCGCGACAGGTACTGTTCGTAGTTGTATCAAATGTATGGTTCTTATCTATATTTGATGGATTATATACCGGATATTATATGCCTGATAGTGTATGAAGGCTAACGTAAGATGAGGTCATCCTAGGCCTATATTATGTCTGATAAATCTCTGATAGTGTATAAAGGCTGAGAAAAAATACTCTTTTCAAGATACAGCTTATATAAATAGACGAGGTCATAAATGGACTCTAGATATTATCCATAGTACATTATGTATGGTACTTATCTATATTGAATTTTAGTAGTTGACATATTCCAATGACTCGTTCAACCGAAATGGAACCAAGGTGTTAAGTTTGTAGATCCAATACATCTCTTTGCAACAGAGTGGTATGAATGTGGCACCCATTCAAGGGGGGTTGCCCGAAGAGAAGCAGGGTCCCCCTCATGGTGGATGGAAAAGTGACGAGAGACGCTGTGAGTGGTGCCCTTACGGTGTATGTTAGATCTGTGCTCATTCATATGCTCGTGCAGTGTTTAGGTGGTACGGCCCACGTAATACATATTGGAGGGACACTGCAACAAATATATTACATTGGGGGTACCACAGTTCATGTTATGTCGTAGGAGAATGGGATCTTTAAGCGTAGTAAGGATTATTTATTTTATGTTGTCAAAAATCATGGCGTAACATTTGCACCTAGGTTTCTTGCATCTATTGGATCCTATGTCCTGATGATTGATAATAGTCTTAGAGGGTAGTTGTTTGTCCTCTGGTGTTTCTATTTTGGGGCAGGATGGTGCTAGTATTTCTTTAAGAATCTTTGCTCTACAAAAAAATTTGATTGGGAATTTTAGAATAGGGCCCTTACTGATCATACTGAGTGGGAAATGTTTTGGGTTGGGTGGTTCCACTATCTTCTTAAGTAAACTCTCTTTTTGGTTTACGAGTAGGGTTCTCTTTCTAGATTCAGTAATCAAGCTCTTAGGATATCCCTTTTCTTGAAACCCATCACTAACCATTTTTAGCTGTCCTTTCAAAACCTTATCATCAGAGCAGTTCCTTCTCAACCTCCTCATTTGGCTATAGGGAATATTGTTTTTCCACCAGTGATGGTGGCATGATGGTGGCAGCTCCTGTAGTCCAAATAACTATTGGTGTCAACTCGTTTGAAGTGTGTTTTAGTTGTTGTTCGGTTGTCAACTATGCTCAGATGGAGGTCTAGGAAGGTCACATCTTTTGGGTCATGTTTAAGGGTGAAAGACAAGTTCCAACTGTTTTCATTCAGACCCTTTACAAAGGATGAGAGGTCCACCTAATTACCATTCCATACTAGTATAATGTCATCGATATATCGTTTGTAGAGTTTAATATTAGGGTGTGCGAGAAGGCCCATTTTCTCTTCAAAAGACTACATAAAGGGGTTTGCATATGCTGGGGCAAATTTTGTCCCCATTGCAGTCCCTTTCTCTTGGCAGTAAATTTTGTCTTGAAATAAAAAATAGTTGTGATTGAGGATAAAATTAATGGATTGTAAAATAAAGAAACCCTGTATTTTAGGCATATCTGGATCAGAGGCTAAAGTATTTTCTATAGCACTCAGGCCTAGGGAGTGGAGAATATTACTATAGAGGGAAGATACGTCAAGGGTTTCCCAAATGTAAGTATCTTCCCACTGAAAATTTCCCAAGATGTGGGCAGTGTCTTTAACCCCTTAAGGACTCAGCCCTATTTCACCTTAAGGACTTCTGACCAGTGTCATTTTAAGTGCTGATAACTTTAAAACGCTTTGACTTATCCAGGCCATTCTGAGACTGTTTTTTCATCACATATTGTACTTCATGACACTGGTAAAATGAAGTGAAAAAAATTCATTTTTATTTATAAAAAAATACCAAATTTACGATAAATTTGTAAAAAAATTGCAAATTTCAAAGTTTCAATTTCTCTACTTCTATAATACATAGTAATACCTCCAAAAATAGTTATTACTTTACATTACCCATATGTCTACTTCATGTTTGGATCATTTTGGGAATGATATTTTATTTTTTGGGGATGTTACAAGGCTTAGAAGTTTAGAAGCAAATCTTGAAATATTTCAGAAATTTTCAAAAACCCAATTTTTAGGGACCAATTCAGGTCTGAAGTCACTTTGCGAGGCTTACATAATAGAAACTACCCAAAAATGTCCCCATTCTATAAACTACCCCCTCAAGGTATTCAAAACTGATTTTACAAACTTTGTTAACCCTTTAGGTGTTCCACAAGAATTAATGGAAAATAGAGATACAATTTCAAAATTTCACTTTTTTGGCAGATTTTCCATTTTAATAATTTTTTAAATAAAATAATAGCATTCTTAATACAGAATGCATAGTACAATAGGGCTGGAGGGGTTAAAAAATAAATAAATAACAATTTAACTCACCTTAATCCAATTGCTCGCGCAGCCGGCTTCTCTTCTGTCTTCTTATTTGAGGAAAAGGACCTGTGGTGACGTCACTGCGGTCATCACATGGTCCGTTTGATCCATCACCATGGTGATGGATCATGTGATGGACCATGTGATGAGTGCAGTGACGTCATCAAAGGTCCTATTCCTCAAATAAGAAGACATAAGAGAAGCCAGGCTGCGCGAGCAATTGGATTAAGGTGAGTTAAATTATTGAAAAATTTTTTTAACCCCTCCAGCCCTATTGTACTATGCATTCTGTATTAAGAATGCTATTATTCTCCCTTATAACCATGTTATAATGGAAAATAATACAATCTACACAACACCTAACCAAAACATGCCGATTTTTCTCACGCGCGTGCATAACGCATTACAATGTTTTGCACTCGCGTGGAAAAATCGCGCATTTTCCCACAAAGCACCCGCAACTTATCCCGGACAAAAACATGACGCCCGTGTGAAAGAGGCCTAAGGTGTGCGATAGACTGTCTGCAGACCTATGCCAAGATTCTACCAGAATTTTTCATAAAACATTCTGATTAAAAAATTGAGTAAATAAATTAATATTGTAATTTCTGACTCCAGTCTTAAAGGAAATATTACTTTTTTTTTTTTTTTGCCAGTTAAAATCAGATACCAATACATGGCCTTTTTTTCTAATGTGTTTTTATTTTCTGATTGCAGATTTATTCATCCTTTTCCCTGAACATGATTATGGGGGCGGCCATCTCTACTGAGCTGTTCTTAACAGCATTTACAAAGCATTAACAAAAATTGCTTTATGGGAGCCACATGTTCAATAGACACAATGTTCTGGAGGGGACCTCATTGACTTCTATGGGCAATTGTTCTATACATGCTCTGGGACCTGTGCAGAGGTCATTGTACAAGGAAAGAACAGATAACTTTGACAATCATCATCTACTGGTGAAACTAGTCCCTTTATTCGCATTGCTTCCAGCTCCCCAGCTCACATGTAAGGCTTCATTCACACAGTCAGTGTTTGGTCAGTTATTTCTATCAGTGATTTTGAGCCAAAACCAGGAAGGGGTCTAACCACAGAACAGGTGCAGATCTTTCCCTTATACCTTATGGCCGAATGCACACGGCCGTGTTCCTCGTCCGAGAGCGGTCCGTGGTATGCTGGGCTGGATTCCTGTTCAGAGCAGGAGCGCACGGCGTCATTGGTTGCTATGACGCCGTGTGCTTCATGTCGCCGCTGCACTACAGTAATACACTATATGACTGTATTACTGAACAGCAGCGGCAGCATGAAGCGCACGGCGTCATAGCAACCAATGACGCCGTGCGCTCCTGCTCTGAACAGGAATCCAGCCCAGCATACCACGGACCGCTCTCGGCCGCGGAACACGGCCGTGTGCATTCGGCCTATGTCTGTGGAGGCTCCACTTCTGGTTTTGACTCACAATCACTGATGGAAAACACTGACCAAACACTGATGTGTGAATGAGGCCTAAGACTCACAATAATGGCTTGTTCACATGACCGTTGCCCCTCCGTGCCCGTGCTGTGTACCGCAAGTTGCGGTCCGCAATGCACGGGCACTGGCTGTGGGGCTGCCGCATGCAGATCGCAACCCCAATCACTTGATCCATCCGTTCTGCAAAAAGATAGAGCAAGTTCTATCTTTATGCATTGCGGAGGTACGGAATGGAACCCACGGAAGCACTACGGAGTGCTTCCGTAGGGTTCCGTTCCGTGGTTCCATTCCGCACCGCATCTCCGGATTTGCTGACCCAATCAAGTGAATGGGTTTGCATCCGTGGTGCGGAATGCACACGGCCGGTGCCCCGTGTATTGCGGACCCGCCGTATGCGGGCCGCAATAAGGCAACGGAGGGGCAACGGTCGTGTGAGCAAGCCCTAAAACTGATTCCACTTTGTACAGCATCTTTATGTCAATGTAAAAACGTGGGACATTGACAGAAAATTGTTCTGCATCCAAATGATTAGGTAAATTGGGCAGTGCACAGCAGACAGGTGAATTGGACCTTACATTTTTAATAAGATGCTTATGAAAGAATGGAATTGCCTGTTGTTGGCATTTCTATGTCCTGCAGGCAAATAACAATGATGTCTTTTCACCTTCATAATGTTTGACTTCTTCTGTGACCACTTGTCCTTCAACATATCCAACATAGTAGCAATATATCCAGTAATATTGTGTGTATGTAATACAATGATTTATTCTGTCATCAAACAGATCAAACATATGATATATAAGAAGTTCAGTTCTGGGGGCTGTTTGTCTTTTTGTCTTTAGAAATAATCAATAATTATATTATTTTTTTCCCAACCATCATTCATTCCTCATCTAACCCAAGCAGTCCTGTGTAATTTACCTGCCGCCTTCTACCAGACATCACTCAGCTCTTTGCAGTTACGCATTTTTCATTCCAAAAATTGCCACTTTGTACCCTTCATTCTTTCACTCTCATAACTCCGCAAATCTCATAAAAGTGCAAGGTGCTACCACCTCATTACCTCTCGTTCAGATCACTCTGCCTTCCTAGGTTCCTCTGCAACAACATGCAGTCACAAAATAATAATTCCATTTTATTGTACTGGTCTTATAGGGAAACTGACATTACACCTCACTTCATTTTTAAGGTTTGGAATCCTTTGTACAGTATTTGATAAAATATATTTTTAGAATGCAAAGAATAAAATTTACTGCATTTGTTGAAACTGGAAGACCCCTTTAAATAATACAATTCTGGTTTCCTGAAGCCACCATTAGTGCATATCAGGTGTAGAGATGGCCAGTTCGCAGTGTTCGCCAGCGAATCCATGCGATCTGCCATCTTAACTGACAAGTCTGGCAAGACACAGGAAAGTCCTTACCTGTGCCTGTGCGTGAGCCGGTCTGAAATGAAATGCGGTCTCCGGGAGCAAATTTTGTAGGTTGTGTTTCCGTGTGCCTTCAGTTTTTTTCTTTGCGGTCCGCAAAAAAACCCCTAAAGGCTGTAATTCTTGAAATTTTATATATACAGGTTTCCCAGCAACCATCCGCAAAAAGAAAACGGATGCGGATGGCTTCCGTTGGTCATCCGCATTTTTTTGCGGACCCATTGACTTCAATAGGTACTATTTTTGCGGACGAAAACACGGACAGCGGACGCGGAAAATAAATGGTTGACTACACCGCAATTTTAACGGCTTCATAGAAATGCATGGGTAACGGACGCAGAGAAAAACAACTTGTGCATGTAGCCTAACAGGAAAGTCTTTATACTCCATAGGCCGTCACCACTGGTAACAGGACAGTCTTTTTTTCTCCACAGGAAGTTGCTACTGGTAACTTGACATTCTATATACGCCACAGGAAGTTGCTACTGGTAACTGGACATTCTATATACTCCACAGGAAGTTGCTACTGGTAAAAAGGTTGTTTCCACTGGTAACAGGATAGTCATTCTTCTCCACAGGTTGTTTCTACTGGTAACAGGATAGTCATTCTTCTCCACAGGTTGTTTCCACTGGTAACAGGATAGTCATTCTTCTCCACAGGTTGTTTCTACTGGTAACAGGATAGTCATTCTTCTCCACAGGTGGTTTCTACTGGTAACAGGATAGTCATTCTTCTCCACAGGTGGTTTCTACTGGTAACAGGATAGTCATTCTTCTCCACAGGTTGTTTCTACTGGTAACAGGATAGTCATTCTTCTCCACAGGTTGTTTCCACTGGTAACAGGATAGTCATTCTTCTCCACAGGTTGTTTCTACTGGTAACAGGATAGTCATTCTTGTCCACAGGTGGTTTCTACTGGTAACAGGATAGTCATTCTTCTCCACAGGTTGTTTCTACTGGTAACAGGATAGTCATTCTTCTCCACAGGTTGTTTCTACTGGTAACAGGATAGTCATTCTTCTCCACAGGTGGTTGCTACTGGTAACAGGATAGTCATTCTTCCCCACAGGTGGTTGCTACTGGTAACAGGATAGTCATTCTTCTCCACAGGCTGTTGCTACTGGTAACTGGACAGTCTTTATTCTCCACAAATGGTTGCTACAGGTAATATGAGAGTCTTTATGCTCCATAGGCAGTTGCTACTGCTAACAGGACAGTCTTTATACTCCACAGGCGGTTGCTACAGGTAAAAAGACAATCTATATTCTCTACAAGTGGTTGCTACAGGTAACGGGACAGTCTTTCACAGATGGTTGCTCCTGGTAGAAGGACCGTTGTTACACTCCCCAGGAAATGCTACTGATAGCAAGACACTCCTTTCATCCACACACAGGGGACTTGTTCCAGGGAGTTTTCCCAAGTAGCAGGACAAACCTTTTCTGCACTTATGGTGTACTCAATAGGGTACCTGCACATAAGTGCGGGTGAACGCACATACTGTAAGATCTGCAAAAATTTCAATTCGGATTTATCTGCACCATATCCGCATCAAAATCCACTATTTGTAATTGCACATTTGGGTGCAGATTAGGCTACTTTCACACCTGTGTTAGGTGTGGATCCGTCTGGTATCTGCACAGACGGATCCGCACCGATAATGCAAACGATTGTATCCGTTCAGAACGGATCCATTTGCATTACCATGAACAAAAAATAATAATAATAATGATAATGCAAATTGGAGGCGGATCCGTTTTCAATTGCACCATATTGTGTCAGTGAAAACAGATCCGTCCCCATTGACTTACATTGTAAGTCAAGACGGATCCGTTTGGCTCCGCATCACCAGTAAGCAGCGTTTTGGTGTCCACCTCCAGAGCGGAATGGAGGCTGAACGGAGGCAAACTGATGCATTCTGAACGGATCCTTATCCATTGAGAATGCATTGGGGCTGAACTGATCCGTTTTGGGCCGCTTGTGAGAGCCCTGAAACGGATCTCACAGGCGGACCCAGAAACGGCAGTGTGAAAGTAGACTTAGATGCAGTTTTGCTGCAGGTCTCATCCTGCCAGTGAAATGGGTGAAATTCACAGCTGAAACAGTGAATCTTGTATTAGTCTAGTCTATTAGTGCGATTTCCATAGTAATGTGCCCCCATGAGTTTCACGGTATGCATTAAGAGAACCACTATAAATAGTCATCATTGCAGGCTGGCTGGGTCACAATTCACTCATTTAACATCTGGGTCTCCATGTTGCAGTCTCTGGCCTGGGATTGGTCCAAAACTACTTGCATTATCCAGGGCAGCCCAGTCAGTAGCAGTCTTCCATGACAGGTCCACAGCATAGGCAGAAGTCCATAACCTCCCTGTGGGATCTCAGGATCTACACCACTCTGAGAAGACCAAGCTCCATCAACGAATCCCCCTCAATGCTAATGAATGGCAGCACTTTCTAACTATTTATGACCTGACCCCACCTAGGATGCTATCCATGCAGTACAATGATTCAGTGTCTTCTCATGTGACCAATGACCTCAGCCAAGCAGAGTCTTAAAGGTACATTACACACCAAATATGGTGTCTGCTAGTGGCTTAATTAGAACTTACTGGATCCTACAGCAATGATCAGGACTGGACCATAAAAGGAGAGCTATGATATCTCCTCTTTTTTGAATCCAGTCCTGGTCTTGGCTTCCAAAACTGCATGCAGAAACCTGACCGGATAGATCATCAGTATCTAATCAGTGGTGGTTTAACACTGCCAATCAATTGTTTGAAGAGGCTGTAGTGCTCCAGTGAGTGCTGCGTCCTCTCACAGAGCAAGCACAGCACTGTACACAGTATAGCAGCTGTGATTGATACTGCAGCATAGGCTATGTCACTTAGGCTACTTTCACACTTACGGCAGAGTGATCCGACAAGCAGTTCCGTCGCCGGAGATCCGGCAAAACGTATGCCAACTGATGGCATTAGTAAGACTGATCAGGATCCTGATCAGTCTTAAAAATACCTGATCAGTCAAAAAAATGCATTGAAATGCAGGATCCGTCTTTCCGGTGTCATCCGGCAAAACGCATGCGACATTTATTTTTTTCACCTTTTTTTCGGTCTGCGCCCGGCATTCCGGTATTTTGAATGCCGGATCTGGCACTGATACATTCCTATGGGGAAAAATGCAGGATCTGGCATTCAGGCAAGTTTTCAGTTTTTTTCGCCGGAGATAAAACTGTAGCATGCTATGGTTTTCTGTTTTGCCTGATCAGTCAAAATGACTGAACGGAAGACTTCCTTATGCATCCTGAACTGATTACTCTCCATTCAGAATGCATTGGGATAAAACTGATGAGTTATTCTCCGGTATAGAGCCCCTGTGACGGAACTCTATGCTGGAAAAGAAAAACGCTAGTGTGAAAGTACCCTTAAATGGAACTAAGCTGCAACTAAGCCATGTGACTGATGGAAGCAACACCATTGGCCTATGAAGAGACTGGAGTACTCATCGGAGTGCCATGGCCTCTTGAAGCAGCTGATTGGAAAGAGAGCTGTACCCTCACCAATCAGACATTGATGACCTATCCTGAGGGTATGTCATGAACATATGAACCTTATGAAAATATGAACCCTATTAATGGTATTACCACCATTTGCCACCCCATGGACCTTCCACAATGTTTTAGAAAACTAAATACTATACAAAATAAATATTATACACAGTAATAAAGTATGCCATATTGTTTTAATTTTACTGAAAATTGTAAAAAATGAAAACAACACCTGACATATTGATTAAAATGACATCCAAAGTCTGAAAGGTTCTATGATACTCACGATAAGCATTAGTGAGGCACCAGATTTAAAGACATGGAATGGGAAATGTCATGTTTTGCTCCCACCCCTAGTCTTGTCAAACGCAACTTTTGTGGAGGTGAGGATAGGAAAAGCTTGCTTTCTGACTCAGCAGGGTTAGAAAGTGAGTTCTGTAACATTTTAAAATGATACAAGAAGCCTCCACAGGGCTACCTGCAGATTTCGTTCTACAATACAAGCCCACAAAACAACCATAGTTTCGAGTGGCAATGTCCTGGGGCTTCTTTTTATTTCTGCTGACTCCTCCTGTTAAGAATATGTCAGATCATGTTGCTGAAGTGATAACTATAGGTATTCTAAGAAGACCTTTACAATGAAAGAGCTGAATTGTTATGTACGGTAACTCACCACAATGGAAAAAAGAAGATGTGCAGTCATTATAATTTCCCTGTCTGCGAAGTGTATTGTGCTGAAAACAGCTTGATCTTTTTTCACTGTTTTGTAGGATACTGGCAATTTTAAAACCACTTTTTTTTTAGGCTTGCACTTTTATACAAAAATTTTAAGTACGCAAAATGTTTAAATAATATTTCCTAATCTATTATTCAGTTTATGTTTTCTACCTTATTATGGACACATCTATAGAACTATTATAATTAGAAAATACCAATTTACAATAATTGTTAATATAATTAAATAAAATATAATATAAAAAACATTAAAATAAATAAACTTTAAAAACAAGTACTATAGTCACCAGTTTTTAATAAAATAAAATAAAGAAAAGGCCAAAACATTGCTATTTATGGCTATGACATTGGCACACAACATATTGCTTGGTTATGCCACCAGTTGCAAGGTCAATAATATGGATGTAAAGTTAAGCCAATTTGAAATTGAACATGAAGAAAATCAGGATAAAAAAACAACCCGTGAAGAAAGAAGGTCAGGGTTTCCTAATCTTGTCCAATATTTAAAGGGGTTGTCTCACCTCCTGATTATAGTCCTCAGTGCACGGCTCCCGGAGCACTTCCTGAGCTATAGTGGGGGCAGTGCCTTTGCTGTGTGTGATGGAGCAGGCAAGTGGTGCTGTGATAATGTAATCTGTCCCTTCCTTGTGCGTGCACACTCCTGAGGCTGCCAGTATTTCAGAGTCACTAGCAGTCTCAACAAAGCAGACCCTGTACAGATTGTGACAATCAATGGTAAGTGGTTTCAGCAATCTGTTTCTTACTTTTCTCTCTTCCCAGTAGCTGCTGTAGATTTATAGAGCGGCTCCAAGGCTGTGGCACATGCCCTGGAGCTATTTTATGCAAAAAAGTATATATGAAAGAGGTGGCCGGGGACAGGAGAAAATGCCAGTGATAATTAAGAGGTGGCATGGAATGAGAGCTAAAGCACATGTGCGCTGTCCTGTGTGTGTTCACGCTAGCAGTTCCCAGCCACCAGAAAAGCCCTTTTTTTTTGCTAGCTGTGTGCAAATGTGGCCACCTCTGCTGCATTGCAGTGGTGGCAATATTCCTTAGAGACAAGCAATCTGTAAAAAGAAAGAGAAGAAAGAAGATGGTGCGGACCAGAGCAATTAGTGCCAATTGCCTGCCAGGTTACTTGTACCAATGTTATACACATAATAAATATAACTTGATCAAGGGAGATAACCTCCTTTAAGTATTTATAGAAAACACTCATCAATGTGTATGATGATTACTTAATTCACTTGTGTTGGGAAACTTTTGAAACTATTTGGTTAAGGGGCTGTGCAGGCAGTTTATAGCAACCCACCGACCAGCTGTTTGAAGAGGAGGCGGAATGGGGTTGCCCAGCTTTTACTAAGTGATGGGCTATGCTCAGTTTTCGCCATCAATAGCCGGTCATCAGGGGCCCAGCAATCAGTTTATCAACTGTTTGAGCATAGTTTTAATGCCCCAACATCGCTGATGGTGCTTTGTAGTTATGGTGCACACTTCCAGCACTCTATTTACATGGAACAGCTGATTGTTGGGGTTCGGGTTTAAGATCCCCATCAATCGGTTATTGATGTCTTATCCTGAGGATAGGCCATCACAACCCGTTCACGACTGCCTTACGTATATATACGTTGGCAGTTGGGAATTTAAATATGGCACCTGCTCGCACCTGCAGCGGGCACCTTAGCTCAGGGTGCCGGGGCTAATGTTTCTGATTGGCATAAGCCTCCAGACTGTTTCTGGAAGTAAAAAACAAATGGAAAATATCCCAGTCATTAAGGGTTAAGAAAAGCTGGACAACTTCTTTAAAGGGAACCTGTCACCTCCAACAAACATCCCTAGCTGGCAGCAGTACCTTAGAGTAGCCAGCAGCATGTTTGTAACGATCATTTTCTTCCTGCAGGCAGATGAAGCAAATGCTGTAAAAAGGATCTTTAATCCCCTGCCGGTGCGCTTCTCTAGTCAGGCTTGAAGTCACGGAGGCAGCGGCCTCCTTACTTCAAGTCACGTTAACCACGCCCCCTTACCTGCCCCTTCGCTGTGACTGACAGCCGGCAGTTCGGCAAAGCCAGCCAAACTGTTGTGCATAAGCGCTGTCAGTCAGAGCAAAGGGGCAGAGATGGGGGCGTGGTTAACGTGACTTGAAGTAAGGAGGCCGCTGCCTCCGTGACTTCAAGCCTGACTAGAGAAGCGCACCGGCAGGGGATTAAAGATCGTTTTTACAGCTTTTGCTTCATTTGCCTGCAGGAAGAAAATGATTGTTGCAAACATGCTGCTAGCTACTCTAAGGTACTGCTGCCAGCTTGGGATGTTTGTTGGAGGTGACAGGTTCCCTTGAAGTTTGGAGATTCAAAATAATGGAGTTTTTTTCTTTCTACCAAAGACATTTAATAATGGGGTTCAGTACATGAGAATTACCCTTATCACATCCTTGTACAGTACAATAAATTCAGTACTATTGGGAAATGTTATCATAAAGAATGATCTCATTTTTAATGTTTGATCTTTCCAGCATGATATTTGCATTCTGTACAATTTAGCAAAACTTTTCTAAAACACAAAAGTATGAGAAATGCATTTTTAAGCCCGGTATTCATCTCAGTGTGACATCAAGCTTAAAATACTTTTTCTCTTGACTTTAATTGAAAGTGTTAGCAGAGTTTAGAAAATATGCAAATTCTTGCGAAGAGAGCGATATATAAATCCAAATAACAAGTAAATAACTTTTTAATTATATAAACTGTTGAAACACAGATGGGAGATAAGTGAGGAAGACACGTTGTTATGACTTGTTGGGTTTATGATAATTTTTCCCGGCTAATAGTAACTACAAATGTGAACTGCAGTATTAACAAAAATTTCTATGCAAAAAGAAATATTGACCTACTGTGGATGAAGCGGTATATCGGCATTGCAGCATTTTTCACAATACTGAAAATACTTTTAGAGACATTATTCTGAGACAACTCCATTTTTTGCAGTAATACATTATCAGAACAGCTTTCAGAGATGATATATTACTGTAAGCATGGCACTATCCAAAAGTAGATTCAAAAGACTAGAGTGTAGACAGTCAACATTTTCTCTGCACCGAATTTAAACAGTGGCATTAAATCACCTTCACTGGAACCATTACAGTAACTGATCAACCCTGTCATTCGCTGAAAAAACACAAGTATTCAATCTTTAAGATTTTCTTAATGTAACTTGGTCTACTGTGTAGTACAAAATGTCAGCTTCATCCCAACCTATCTGCATTCTAAATATAAGAACAAATAATTTTAGTACTTTTAACTATCTGCTGGATCTTAACAAAATTATACTGTAGATGTCTTCTATGAGCTAAGCAAACTATGCATAGGGAGCAGTGCAATCATTCTTTCATTCTTTCTACTGCAGTAAGAATCCAATCACCAATTAACTAGCCAGTTGAATATTTGCACTGTGCATCTATGTACTAAAGTTCAGTAGCGACATGGAAGAACACCAACACATTAAAAAATCATCTAGACTAGTGTTGAGCGAGCATGCTCGGCTGAACTGCTGTTCGGCTCGAGCATCGCTATGCTCGGCCGAATAATTTGGGTGCTTGAATACAATTTAATACAATGGAAGTCAATGGGAGAACCCCAGGCACCCCCTGCTTGGAAGAGAAGAGGGTGTCTGGTTCATAAAAATGGTTAGAAATTGATGGAAACCCCATCAAAATGGTTTGGAAACAGCATTAAGAGGATAGCTGGATGTGTCTTAGACTCTTATGTACGACATACAATAGACAGCCACACAAAAGCTATATGCCAAAAGACAGGTATGTGCAAGCCAACAATCTATCCAGGAGACAGATAACAGCCGGCATACCTTACAATGGCAGCCTTGTGCACTATGGATATTCCAAACCAGCTCTCATCTGACTGAGAACCAGTAAACCTCAAAGTTATTTTGCATCTTTTGGAGTGCTTGGGTGGACCTGTGCACCTAGATCAATATCATTAGGGCTATAGAAAGTTTTCTGATTGTCCTAATATAATATTCAATAACCTTTCTATACAGTTTTGTCATGTAAAAACTCATTTGCATAAATATAGGCATATGGGAAAGACATGCAAATGAGCATAATCTCTCATGAACAGCACCCTCTATTAGTTGCATAGTGTTATGACAAGACTATTCGCAAATTTTTATCACAAATTTTCCATGCAAAGACTACACTAATAAGCATGTCATAAGACTCATAGTTTAATATTCTTGTCAGAGGACTATGAAACCAATAGATGGCGCTATTGAGTTATGAACAGCACCCTCTATTAGTTTCATAGTCTTCTGACAAGAATCTTAGTCTTGTCATAAGACTGGGAAACCAATAGAGGGCGCTCTTCATAACTCAATAGTGCCATCTATTGGTTTTCATAGTCTTATGACAGCTGAAAAGCAAGGCAGATTCTGCTAATTTGCATGCCTTTCCCATATGCCCATGTTTATACAAATTAGTTTTTACATGACAAAACTGTATAGAAAGGTTATTGAATATTATGTTAGGACAATCAGAAAACTTTTTGTCGCCGTAATGATATTGATCTAGATGTGCAGGTCCACCCAAGCCATCCAGCAGATGCAATATAACTTTGAAGTTTACTGGTTCTCAGTCAGATGAGAACTGGTTTGGGATATCTCATAGTGCACAAGGCTGCCATTGTAAGCTATGCTGGCTGTTATCTGTCTCCTGGATAGATTGATGGCTTGCACATACCTTTTGGCATATAGCATTTGTGTGGTTGTCTATTGTATGTCGTACATAATATTAGTCTATGATGCATCCAGCTATCCTCTTAATGCTGTTTCCAAACCATTTTGATGGGATATCCATCAATTTCTAACCTTTTTTATGAACCAGACACAGGAGGGAAGGAAAACTGCTGAATACACAGCCACTTAACCCCTGGGTTGCCACGTATCAAATCCAACACCTTTAAACATGACAAAACATATACTACAAAACCATAAAAAGACAGACCACCGCTGTCTAGTGTAGCATTGAGAATGCCACGTGATACATGGGACATAAAAAGTGGATACATAAAACCATGTCAAAACACAACTCCTAACAAAATCCTGCAACATTGGTATTGGCTGAAAAACCGCTAGGTGTGAACAGTCACCAATACCAAAATTGAATGTCTGTATTACGAGTGTGAAATAGGTGTGGATGTTAAAACTGCTCCTGACTCTGAATGACAATACTATCATAAATAATAAATCTAAGGGAGAAATTGGCCATTAATGATATAACAGCATTAATTCTTTTTTAAGATTGAGACCTGCAGGGTACCTTGTACCTAACCTGAAGATCCAATAAGCCTCCCTCTTCAGATCCAATAAGCCTTTCTTCAGATTACCACCTCTAAAGGGAAGCGTTACTTTCTCAATAGCAAATATCCGTAAGTAGCTGACATTTCTATTATGCATATTGATAAAACGTTTCGATGCGCTAGAAATCCCCAAAGCTTGGGGATTGGCCACATAATTGAGATGTTCTCGTATTCATGTTTCTAGTTGTCTAGTAGTACAGACTACATAAAGAAGATCACAACATAAGCATTTGATGATATAAATGACACCAGTTGATTTGCAATTAATGTAGCTTTTGATGTTAAAATTTTCCGTATGTGTTGTATTTTCCAACATAGTAGTGCAGTGTACAAAATTGCAGGTCTTACATGGATGTCTTCCACATTTAGTGAAGCCCTGATATTTTATCCAGGAGCTCCTGGTAAAAGCAGTTTTAGCAAAAAATGAGGGAGACAGCATGTTAGCCAATGTGCCGGACCGTCGGAGGGACAATTCTGCACCCATCCTTGAGTGTATCATACAAGATACTATCCTCATATAGGATAGGGAGGCATTTGTAAACCGCCTGTTTAATGGAGTTGAATTGTCGACTGTATGTAAGTACCATGGTGGGTTTGGAACGTCTGGTTGGAGCTTTATGTGCATATTTAACTGGTTTAGAAAGTAATTCATCTCTATTTTTATTGGCAGCTATATTTTTGGTTCTTTTTAGCATCCAACTAGGGTAACCTCTTTTTTTCAACCTGTTCCAAATATAATCTGCTTCTTTATTAAAAAAAAATGTACAAAAAAAAAGAATAGATAAGATTTGACAATTACCTATTGTGAATGGAGGATCCTGTTGTCACGACCGCTATCCCAGCAGCAGTCGTGTCGCACCAGACGGAGGGGAAGGGGGACCCTTATCTACGGATGGGAATAGAATGGCCACCCCTGACTAACCCTAAGCTGGCACCTGTCTGCCCTGATACCCTAGACGGGGTGTGAACCCGTGGGGCGAGCAGGATGCCTAAACCCTCAGTCACCCTAACAAGCCTAGAGTGGGGAAAGACCAATGGGAGCACTAGTCACCATCACTCATGTCTAGGAGAACAGCAGGGGAAGACAGCAACAAACAAACTATAGCAGAGATAGACTTATCCAGTCACGAGCAGAGAAGGCGATCCCAATCACGACAGTCCACGCCGGACAAGAGCTCCACAGCAACACCATCAAACGATCTCCTTCAAAGGTTAGAATAGAACTGGAAGTAAGGACTATATCTGGCAATGACTGCAAGTGAAAGTGAAACTAATATAGTAGCTGGGAGTGGCAGACAGGACTCACCTGAGAAGGATGCCTAAAAACTCCCAGTCAGGACAAAAAGGTTCACAAGGCAAAACCCGGATGACATACCCTGAACCATGGAGCAAACTCACGAGCTATCGCGAGTAGCAAGTCGCTGCGAACTTCTCCTCCCAGACCTGTCTGGATCAGTCACAGTCGTGACAGTACCCCCCTTTCTACGAGGGGCCCCCGGACCCTCAAGACCAGGCCTCTCCGGATGGGAGCTATGAAAAGCCTGAATGAGTCTGTCCGCTTTTATCTCTGAAGCTGGAACCCACATTCTCTCTTCGGAACCATAACCTCTCCAGTGCACCAGGTACTGAAGAGAGCGGCGAACATATCGTGAGTCAACAATCTTTTCTACCTGAAACTCAAGACTGCCTTCAACAACCACTGGTGGAGGCGGTAGTGGCAATGGTTCAGGAGGTTCTACATATCTCATAAGCAGAGATCTGTGGAAGACATTATGGATCCTTAGAGTCTGAGGTAGCTCCAGACGAAAAGCCACTGGGTTAATGATCTTAATTACCCTATAAGGACCAATAAATCTCGGACCTAATTTCCATGAGGGAACCTTCAACTTGATATTTCTGGTAGACAACCACACCAAGTCATTCACCCCAAGGTCCGGACCTTCAGAGCGCCTCCTATCAGCCACACGTTTGTATCTACCACCCATTCTCTTCAAACTTTCTTGCACACTCTGCCACACTGAAGAAAGTGAAGACGCAAATCGTTCCTCCTCGGGAATCCCAGACGGCCCCCCCCTCACTAAACGTACAAAACTGAGAATGGAAACCATACGCACCAAAAAATGGTGACTTATCGGTGGATTCTTGACGACGATTATTAATGGCAAACTCGGCTAACGGTAAATAAGATGACCATTCCTCCTGATTTTCGGAAACAAAGCATCTCAAATATGTCTCTAGATTTTGATTGGTACGTTCAGTCTGACCGTTGGACTGTGGATGGAAAGATAAAGAAAACGACAGATGAACCCCTAAACGAGAACAAAAAGCTTTCCAAAATTTAGAAACGAATTGGGTACCACGATCCGAAACAATATCGGAAGGGACCCCGTGAAGCTTCACGATGTGGTCAATAAAAACCTGAGCCAGTGTGTTAGCATTAGGCAATGCGGCAAGAGCAATAAAGTGCACCATTTTACTGAATCTGTCAACAACTACAAGAATAACAGTTTTCCCCGCTGATACTGGTAGATCCGTAATGAAATCCATTGATAGGTGCGTCCAAGGCCTGTTGGGGATGGCTAGAGGTAAAAGACGCCCTGCCGGACGAGTATGATCTACCTTAGAACGAGCACAGGTAGCACATGCAGACACAAAATTCAACACCTCCTGGCGCCACTTAGGCCACCAGAACCGACGAGACACTAATTCAGAGGTTGCCCTACTACCTGGGTGTCCTGCCAGTGTGGAGTTATGGTGTTCTTTTAGTATCTCCAGGTGTAAATTTTCTGGCACAAACAGTTTACCCGAGGGGCAGGAGGCCGGGGCGTCCCCCTGAGCTTCCAACACCCTCCCCTCTAAACCTGAGTGTAAGGGCTCATTCAGACGGCCGTATGCTGTCCGCAAAAATACTGAATGCTATCCGTTTTTTTGCGGATCCGCAAAAAAACGGATCTGCAAAAAAACGGATAGCATTCAGTATTTTTGCGGACCCATAGACTTCAATGGGGCCATGTCCTGATTTTCACGGACAAGTATAGGACATGTTTCATTTTTTTTGCGGATCCGCAAAAAAACGGATAGCATTCAGTATTTTTGCGGACAGCATACGGCCGTCTGAATGAGCCCTAATGCAGAGACCACCACCCCCTTTTGCAAAATGGGCTCTGGTACCTCAACATCACCCCCTCCAGGAAAACTTCGAGACAATGCATCCGCCTTAGTATTTTTTGCCCCCGAGCGATAGGTTATTACAAAATTAAACCTAGTAAAAAATAACGACCACCGAGCCTGTCTAGGGGTGAGACATTTAGCAGACTCCAGATATAATAAGTTTTTGTGTTCAGTAATCACCGTGACGGGATGAACCGCTCCTTCCAAAAAATGACGCCACTCCTCAAAAGCCAACTTAATAGCCAAAAGTTCCCTGTTGCCAATATCATAGTTCCTTTCTGCAGTAGACAATTTCTTCGAAAAGAAAGCACACGGACGCCATTCACCAGGGGACGGGCCCTGAGATAGTACCGCTCCCACCCCCACCTCTGATGCGTCAACCTCTATAATAAAAGGAAGCGAGACATCTGGCTGTACGAGAATAGGGGCTGAGGTGAATCTCTCCTTCAGAGATGCAAAGGCAGTTTTGGCTGCATGTGACCATTTGGAAAAATCGGATCCCTTTCGGGTCATGTCCGTCAGTGGTTTGACCACCAAGGAATAGTTCTTTATAAATTTTCAATAAAAATTGGCAAACCCCAGGAAGCGTTGCAATGCCTTCAGGTTCTCAGGCAGATCCCAGTCTATAATCGCCCGGACTTTCTCTGGATCCATGTGGAAACCTGAATCTGACAACACATACCCCAGAAATGGCAGTTCTTTTACGGCGAACACACATTTTTCTAACTTAGCAAACAATTTGTTGGCCCTTAATATCTGCAGCACTTGTCTCACATGGATCTTATGTGTATCCAGATCCGGGGAATAGACCAGGATGTCATCAAGATATATCACAACAAATCTCCCGATAAGGTGACTAAAAATATCGTTGACAAAATGTTGGAATACCGCAGGCGCATTAGTAAGACCAAATGGCATGACCAGATTTTTATAATGCCCTTCCGGAGTATTAAAAGCCGTCTTCCACTCATCCCCCTCTTTGATGCGAACCAGGTTATAGGCTCCTCTGAGATCCATTTTGGAGAACCATTTAGCACCAGCAACCTGATTAAAGAGGTCGGGAATGAGAGGAAGAGGATAGGGATCTCGGATAGTTATCCGGTTTAATTCCCTGAAATCCAGGCAAGGACGTAGGCCCCCATCTTTCTTTTTAACGAAAAAGAACCCTGCAGCCACAGGTGAAGAAGAGGGTCTGATGTGTACCTTAGCCAAACTCTCCGAAATATAATCTTTCATAGCCTTCCTCTCCGGGCCGGAAAGATTGAATAACCAGGTTTTAGGTAGTTTTGCCCCAGGTAATAGATTAATCGGGCAATCATATGGACGATGAGGTGGTAACCCCTGACAACCCTTCTCAGAGAACACATCCATAAAATCTGACAGAAAGGCAGGTAAAGATGTTACAGAGAGTGTAGAGCACCTACTACTCAAGCAGTTGTCCTTACAATGTTCACCCCACTCCACAATCTCCCCGGCCTGCCAATTCACCACTGGATTGTGAGTCACCAGCCAGGGAAGCCCCAATACCATAGGAGCCGGAAGACCGTCCAGGACATAACAAGAGATATGCTCTTTATGGAGGTCCCCTACCTGCAGATGGATATTATGGATGATCTGAGTTAACTCTTTCTGAGTAAGAGGGGAGGAGTCGATGGCAAAAACAGGAATAGTTCTGCGTATCGGTTCCGGAGTAAAACCCAGAGCCTGAGCAAACCGTGAATCCACCAAGTTGACCCCCGCCCCACTGTCCAAAAAGACGGAACAGATCTCAGTCTTATTGCCCGCCTCAACGGTAGCGGACAACAAAAACTGAGACATGCGTATGGAGGAAACGAATACGCCCAGACTGTTATCCTCCGCACAATCTGGGGACTCTAGTTTTCCGGCGGCTCCTTTGTTTGTGGTCTCTTGGGTTCTGAGGGACACACCTTTACAAAATGACCCCTCCCCCCACAACGAAAACAAACCTCTGACCTACGGCGGAACTTAGGAGGATTCACCCGTCTAGTGGCGCCCCCTATTTGCATTGGTTCGACTGGATCATAACAAACCGATCCCTGCCCTATAGAGGCCTCCGTAAAATTTAATAGTCTCTCCCTGAGTCGTCTGTCGATTCTTATGGACAGAGACATAGCAGCCTCCAGAGACCCAGGGACCTCGTATACCGCCAGCGCGTCTTTTAATTTTTCAGACAACCCCTGGCAGAACTGACTCCTAAGGGCCGAGTCGTTCCATAACGTATCAGTAGCCCACCTACGGAATTCGGAACAATATAGTTCAGCAGACCGGTTCTCTTGCGGAAGTCTAAGTAGCTTAGACTCAGCCAGTGAGACCCTGTCCGGGTCATCATATACGAGACCCAGGGCTTCAAAAAACTCCTCCACTGATCGTAAGGCCAGAGAGTCTGATGGTAGGGAGAAAGCCCAAGCCTGCGGATCTCCTTCAGGAGAGAAATTACAATGCCCACCCGTTGTTCCTCACCGCCGGAGGATCTAGGGCATAACCTAAAAAACAATTTGCAAGCTTCTCTGAAGGTTACAAATTGGTCTCTCCCTCCTGAGAACCTATCAGGTAAAGCCACTTTTGGCTCAGGAGTACCTTGGTTTCCCGTAGCAACGGTGGAACCCAAGGATGGCTGCTGCTGCTGCCGCACTGTTGCTTTTAATCCTGCCACTTCAAGGGATAATCCCTGTAATTTTTTCGCCAAAACCGTAACCGGATCCATAGTGGAACAGACAAATACAAAGCAAAACAGCAAGCAAAAAAAAAATAAAAATAAGAAATGTCACTTATTTTTTTTTTTAAAAGGCCAAATATACTGGAAGTAAGGACTATATCTGGCAATGACTGCAAGTGAAACTGAAACTAATATAGTAGCTGGGAGTGGCAGACAGGACTCACCTGAGAAGGATGCCTACAAACTCCCAGTCAGGACAAAAAGGTTCACAAGGCAAAACCCGGATGACATACCCTGAACCATGGAGCAAACTCACAAGCTATCGCGAGTAGCAAGTCGCTGCAACCTTCTCCTCCCAGACCTGTCTGGATCAGTCACAGTCGTGACACCTGTCTTCAGAGGTGATATCATTACATGCAGGTAACTGCAGGAAACTAATCTATACAGAACAAAAAGTGGTGCTTATTATTAGGCTTATTGGCCAGTGTGAAAACTGCAGGATGTTATGGGTTTTGTTTAAATATAGATATCGACATGGACAATTAAAAATAATTATTTAAAAATATGTTAAACATCAAGAGTGACTTACTCAATAGGTCATTTTCTGACGAGAAATTCCCTTTTCAGAACTTTTTTTTGTAAATGAATCTACATGTGGAGATGAATAGATAGCATAGACTACCCTATATGATTGCATCCTCTATAGACTATGTGCGGACAGGCACTGCTAAGTTTACTATACAACTAACTGTTCTATATGTGGAAGGTCAATGCTCACAATAATTTCTCTTGTGCAACCAGTGAGCAGAAATTAAACAAACAGCTTTTCTTAATTTATACAATCAGTTAAATATGATTTATTTTACTAAGCAACTAGGTCTTACATTTTTACCTGCTTACTGTCATCAGGGAATGTCATGTCACTTCCGTGCCCTTTCTCAGTAGTTAATTCCATCACATCAAATAAGCTTCCTTCCAATCTTCATCATGCGTTTATCTATTAATAGATTGTATGTCAGTTACGGTTAATAGTAGAGGTAGGCTGCCCGTACACAATGTGGCCCCAGCAGCTGGATCCACGTGTAGCTCGCCACTGTATCAAATAGCACATACAAGCGTGATCTTACCAGTACAAGGCCCATAAAATAGCAGTAAGCCGCATGAGGATCCCGCCGCCAGGGCCACATCGCATGTGGACAGCCTTTTAAAGGTTACAAGACTGTAATAAGCTAGATGTATGGGGCAGTACAATTTACTGTTGAAGAGCTGAAGCTTGCTTGTACACAGTCAGGTTTTGATCAGGTTTTCTGATAAAACCAGGTGTGGATCTTAAAAGTTGAGAAGGTTTTTAGGACAGATACCACTTCGTTTTTTTTTTATTCACTCCTGGTTTTAGCTACAAAACTGCATCAGGAAACTTGATCAAAACGTGAATGTGTACACACAGAAATACAGCCCAAAAAGTCAGCTCATTCTGCTTCAGATTCTTGACAAAAACAGTGACAAAAGCACAGCAAACAAAAAAATAATAATAATTGCTTTGGAAATGGCTGTGGATTCCCTGTGGATTTTTGCTCTGAAGCCCCACAAAGGACTGTTTGCGCCATCTACCTACTGTATGCACCTTTTATAGCTATGACTCCATAAGTACTGTGCATTTCGATATAGCTCATGAGGCTTTAGGGTGCGGAAAATGTGGCAGAACCTTGAAAAGCTGTATGTTAAAACATGATATTTTTGTCCTGATTTTACTTCAATTGTGGTTTTCTTTAACCATTTAATTAGCACCTGAAAATTTTAGCAGTAATCTGCAAGTTTGTAATGAATGTTATATTCTCCAGAGGTGCCCTTCTAGTCTGCCAGCAAACTGCAGGATGTGACAATTTAAAAAATCTTTAAGGGGGATGAATACACCAAATTTAATCATGATACAACCTGAACATATCAAATCATAGACTTCAAGAAATTATCATGAAGTGCAAAGGGAATGTAATTTTTTTTATTTAATGTAATCCAGAATCATATTAAATTCAATACATTTTGTATGTCTATATTGTTTTTGGGATTCACAACCATTTTAAACTGGTTAATCATAATGTCTAACTCGTTGCATTGTAGGTTTAGCTTGTTCCACATCATTTCACAAAAGCTGAGGAGCTATATGTCAGCCATGCATTAACATTTTATGGAATTCTTTTGGATTTTATTTCAAAGGTCATTAGAGAGGGCATTTCTTTTTTGTATCACTAACATTCAGTTGGATTGATAGTATATCTCTTGTATACTATTACAGTACTACAGGGATTGCTCTCAAACAGAGCAGCGATGACAGATTCCTCCTCAGACAACAGAGTTGTGGTGTTTTATTTTGGTACTTTAGCACCAGCACAAACCTAAACATAGCAAATAAACACCTGCCCGTCTAGGCTCTACCTAATACATAGGTCTCCCTAACTCACCTCTAAGACGCAGTTCACACAAGGGGTGAGATCTGACTTTTCTCAGCCATACGGTCCAGCAGCCTCCTGGCTGTTACCACACCAGTACCTTGGGAGGGTATGAGCCAAGAGTCCTCCCAACTCTGACCGTGCGACACCTCTTTCCTCTGGTGTCGCTTGGCCCCCCAAATTCAGGCTTTCACACAGCCTCGTGACCCCACAACCCACTTGGCTGGGACCACGCAGAGCCTCTGCAGGCTTCCTTTTCCAAGTCCTCTTACACAGCAGACCTCACCTGCGATCACCTTAGGTTAAAGGGAATAACTGTAGTGGACTAGGGGTGTGGACTGAGAGACTCCCACTACCAACCCATCTCCCAGTCCAAAGAGATCCAACCCATACAACTTTAAATAAAATGATCTCCAGCAAGCTATGCCTTGCTGAAGCAGCACCATTTCTGGATTTCTCAGCCAGCTAAACAATAAGCAATATGTACAATATTTTATCCAGGTTATATATATATATATATATATATATATATATATATACAGTACAGACCAAAAGTTTGGACACACCTTCTCATTCAAAGAGTTTTCTTTATTTTCATGACTATGAAAATTGTAGATTCACACTGAAGGCATCAAAACTATGAATTAACACATGTAGAATTATTTACATAACAAACAAGTGTGAAACAACAGAAAATATGTCATATTCTAGGTTCTTCAAAGTGGCCACCTTTTGCTTTGATTACTGTTTTGCACACTCTTGGCATTCTCTTGATGAGCTTCAAGAGGTAGTCCCCTGAAATGGTTTTCACTTCACAGGTGTGCCCTGTCAGGTTTAATAAGTTGGATTTCTTGCCTTTTAAATGGGGTTGGGACCATCAGTTGCGTTGAGAAGTCAGGTGGATACACAGCTGATAGTCCTACTGAATAGACTGTTAGAATTTGTATTATGGCAAGAAAAAAGCAGCTAAGTAAAGAAAAACGAGTGGCCATCATTACTTTAAGATATGAAGGTCAGTCAGTCAGCCGAAAAATTGGGAAAACTTTGAAAGTAAGGGCTATTTGACCATGAAGGAGAGTGATGGGGTGCTGCGCCAGATGACCTGGCCTCCACAGTCACCGGACCTGAACCCAATCAAGATTGTTTGGGGTGAGCTAGACCGCAGAGTGAAGGCAAAAGGGCCAACAAGTGCTAAGCATCTCTGGGAACTCCTTCAAGACTGTTGGACGACCATTTCAGGGGACTACCTCTTGAAGCTCATCGAGAGAATGCCAAGAGTGTGCAAAGCAGTAATCAAAGCAAAAGGTGGCTACTTTGAAGAACCTAGAATATGACATATTTTCAGTTGTTTCACACTTGTTTGTTATGTATTTAATTCAACATATGTTTATTCATAGTTTTGATGCCTTCATAGTCATGAAAATAAAGAAAACTCTTTGAATGAGAAGGTGTGTCCAAACTTTTGATCTGTACTGTATATATATATATATATATATATATATATATATATATATATATATAACATTTTTGGCTCTATACACCACCACAATGGATTTGAAATGAAATGAACAAGATGTGCTTTAACTGCAGACTGTCAGCTTTAATTTGAGGGTATTTACATCCAAATTAGATGAACGGTGTAGGAATTACAACAGTTTGCATATGTGCCTCCCACTTGTTAAGGGACAAAAAGTAATGGACCAACTGGCTTCTCAGCTGTTCCATGGCCAGGTGTGTGTTATTCCCTCATTTTCGCAAATACAGCTAGCAGATAAAAGATCCAGAGTTCATTTCAAGTGTGCTATTTGCATTTGGAATCAGTTGCTGTCAACTCTCAAGATGAGACCCAAAGAGCTGTCACAATCAGTGAAGCAAGCCATCATTAGGCTGAAAAAAACAAAGCAAACCCATCAGAGAGATAGCAAAAACATTAGGCGTGGCCAAAACAACTGTTTGGAACATTCTTAAAAAGAAGGAACGCACCGGTGAGCTCAGCAACACCCAAAGACCCGGAAGACCACGGAAAACAACTGTGGGGGATGACTGAAGAATTATATTCCTGTTGAAGAAAACGCCCTTCACAACAGTTGGCCAGATCAAGAACACTCTCCAGTAGGTAGGTGTATGTGTGTCAAACAATCAAGAGAAGACTTCACCAGAGTGAATACAGAGGGTTCACCATTGGTGAGCCTCAAAAACAGGAAGGCCAAATTAGAGTTTGCCAAACGACATCTAAAAAAGCCTTCACAGTTCTGGAACAACATCCTATGGACAGATGAGGCCAAGATCAACTTGTACAGAGTGATAAGAAGAGAAGAGTATGGAGAAGTTAAGGAACTGCTCATGATCCTTAGCATACCACCTCATCAGTGAAGCATGGTGGTGGTAGTGTCATGGCGTGGGCATGTATTGCTGCCAATGGAACTGGTGATGTGACTGCTGACAAAAGCAGCAGGATGAATTCTGAAGTGTTTCGGGCAATATTATCTGCTCATATTCAGCCAAATGCTTTAGAACTCATTGGACAGCGCTTCACAGTGCAGATGGACAATGACCCAAAGCATACTGCAAAAGCAACCAAAGAGTTTTTTTTAAGGTAAAGAAGTGGGATGTTATGCAATAGCCAAGTCAATCACCTGACCTGAATTCGATTGAGCATGCATTTCACTTGCTGAGCACAAAACTGAAGGTAAAATGCCCCAAGAACAAGCAGGAACTGAAGACAGTTGCAGAGGGAGCCTGGCAGAGCATCACCAGGGATGAAACCCAGCATCTGATGATGTCTATGCGTTCAAGACTTCAGGCTGTAATTGACTGCAAAGGATTTGCAACCAAGTATTAAAAAGTGAAAGTTTGATTTATGATTATTATTCTGTCCCATTACTTTTGGTCCCTTAACAAGTGGAAGGCACATATGCAAACTGTTGTAATTCCTACACCATTCACCTGATTTGGATGTAAATACCCTCAAATTAAAGCTGACAGTCTGCAGTTCATTTCAAAACAATTGTGGTGGTGTATAGAGCCAAAATGTTAGAATTGGGTCGATGACCCAATATTTATGGACCTGATTGTGTGTATGTATATATATATATATATATATATATATATATAGTTCGAAGAAAGCAGGACTGCACTCCAAGTAAAAGTGAAAAATCAGTGGAGCTTTATTCACCCATAACTTAGGCAACTTTGCGACGTTTCGGCTGGAAGAAGGCTCTTGTGAGCCGAAACGTCGCAAAGTTGCCTAAGTTATGGGTGAATAAAGCTCCACTGATTTTTCACTTTTACTTGGAGTGCAGTCCTGCTTTCTTCGAACCGTATTGTTGGGGCATTGCTGCTGCCTCTGTGGATTTTGCACCCGATTCCTGGTGGTGCTCCCGCTGGATTTTTCTTCAATATATATATATATATATATATATATATATATATATATATTGTGGTGATGTGTACAGTAAAAGTGCTTGGAGGTGGGTATATCCCACCCAGACACCTTAGCTGGGTGAGATAACTGAAATCCAGAAAGCCTTAGTGGTTTCAGCAAAGTGTAGTTTGCTGAGACAGTTTTGTCTAGATGTTGTTCTTGGCTGCATTTTTATGTGGCTTGGTCGGTAGGTTTCATAGTGGGATCTGCCAGTCCACACCCTTCCACTACATGTATTGTCTTTTTTCGGAGGTGATCGCAGGTGAGGCCTGCTGCTGTAATCAAGGAGGGATAAAACAACCCTCTGTGTATGACTTGGAGGGAGAAAGGCTGATGAAGCCTATGATAGAGGGGAGCCTCAGAGGATCTGTGTGTTCCCAGCTAGGAGAGCTGAGGGGCCATGAGGCTTTGTAAATCCTAAAGTTTGGGGGGCCCAGCGATGCCTACGGGAAGAGTGTTGCACAGTCAGAGTCGGGAGGACCTCTGGACTCTCTCCCTCCAAAGGTGCTAGTGTGGTCACAGCCTGGAGGCTGCTGGACTGTATATGGCTGAGGAAGTCGGATCTAAACCCATGTGTGAATGGCGCTCTATAGGTGAGGTAGAGACAACATGTGTATTAGGTAGAGGCCCGACGGGCAGGTGTTTATTTTCAATGTTTGAGTGTGATGGTGCTGAATTGCCAAAATAAAGCACCTTTTGGACTTGAACCCTTTTGTTAGAGGACAAGTCTGTGTTTGTGAACCCCTGAGAGAGAGCGATCCCTCACAACATATATACTGTATATATATTTTTTCTACTTTTAGTGGCACCAACATATTCTGTATCACTTTACAAATTTCCGTTTACATGTACAAGCAAATGTGACATAACAGAGTAGCAAAATTTGTAAGAAATCAAAGAATGGGAGTTACATAATTTTCACACTCTAATAAAATCAGAATTGTAAAATTAAATACTTATGTTCATAAATAGGGATGAGCAAATTGACTTTGGATGAAACATCCGAAGTCGATTCGCATAAAACTTCGTTCTAATACTGTATGGAACAGGAGCTCCGTACAGTATTAGAATGTATTGGCTTCGATGAGCCAAACTTGGTACCTTGGAACCGAACCTGAGTTTGAGAAATGCTTTTGACAGTACAAATTATTTTATTAAGTTATTGCGCAGAGTCTCGCAAGACTTTGCAAAGCAATAACTTTGGCTCATCGGAGCCAACACATTCTAATACTGTATGGAGCTCCTGGTGTAACAATGCAAAGCTTTGCATAGGTGTTATGCTGGAGGACCATTGTGAACTGTGCCTACAATGGAGAATGAGGACAAGGTGGAGGATGAGGAGGCAGAGGAGGACATCACCTGAATAAGTTGTTGGTGTGCCTGGCCTGGAACAATATTTACCCAGTGGGCTGTGAACAACATATACTGTCCTTGACCATAGTTACAAATCCATACATTAGAACTCGCGTGAACCCTACCAGACACTGAGAGGTCCAAAGACTAGCCCACCTTGTGCAAAACGTATGTATGCAGGGCTAGTACAAAATTATGGGAAAAATAAGGTCAGCTTGGGACTCTGCACCTTGGGTGGGCACAAGCCATCAGCTCTCTAAAATGTGCTTTAACCCCTTAAGGACTTAGGTACTCCCTATTTCCCGAGTCTTTAAGGACTCAGGACGTACCGGTACGTCCTAAGTTTAAATCGCGATTGCGGCAGGGGTTAATCGCAACAGAATGCGGCTGTAGGGGGGACCCGATGGCATGGAAGGCAGCGTGATGTCTAAGGAAGACATCGCGCTGCGTTCCGGTGACGAGATTGTGAGATCCAGCCCCCTGGATCTCACAGGCCGGAAGCTGTATGAGTAATACACACAGTATTACTCATACAGCCAATGCATTCCAATACAGAAGTATTGGAATGCATTGTAAAAGGGATTAGACCCCCAAAAGTTGAAATTCCAAAGTGGGACAAAAAATAAAGTAAAATAAAAGTTGAAAAAATAAAGTTTTCCCCCCCAAAAGTTTTAAACAAAAACATAATTTACCCCAAATAAAGTTTTAAAAAATTTGTAAAAATAGGGGGGGGGGAAGTATACATATTAGGTATCGCCGCGTCCATATCGACAGGCTCTATAAAAATATCACATGACCTAACCCCTTCAGATGAACACAGTAAAAAATAAAAAATAAAAACTGTACTAAATAAACAATTTTTTGTCACCTTACATCACAAAAAGTACAACAGCAAGCGATCAAAAAGGCGTTTGCCCACCAAAATAGTACCAATCTAACCATCACCTCATCCTGCAAAAAATTAGCCCCTACCTGAGACAATCGCCCAAAAAATAAATAAACTATGGCTCAGAATATGGAGACACTAAAACATCATTTTTTTGTTTTCAAAAATGATATTATTGTGTAAAACGTACATAAATAAAAAAAAGTATAGATATTAGGTATCGCCGCAGGTATCGACCGGCTCTATAAAAATATCACATGACCTAACCTCTCAGATGAACACCGTAAAAAAAATAAAAAAAATAAAAAAATAAACCATTTTTTGTCACCCTACATCACAAAATGTGTAATAGCAAGCAATCAAAAAGTCATATGCACCCCAAAATAGTGGCAAACCGTCATCTCATTCCGCAAAAAATTAGACCCTACCTAAGATAATTGCCTCAAAAACGGAAAAAAACTATGGCTCTCAGAATATGGAGACACTAAAACATGATTTCTTTTGCTTCAAAAATGAAATCATTGTGTAAAACTTACATAAATAAAAAAAGTATACATATTAGGTATCACAGCGTCCGTAATATCTTGCTCTATAAAAATATCACATGACCTAACCCTTCAGGTGAATACCGTAAAAAAATTTAAATAAACGGTGTAAAAAAGCAATTTTTTTGTCACCTTACATCACAAAAAGTGTAATAGCAAGCGATCAAAAAGTCACACGCACCCCAAAATAGTGCCAATAAAACCGTCATCTCATCCCGCAAAAATCATACCCTACTTAAGGTAATTGCCCAAAAACTGAAAAAATTATGGCTCTCAGACTATGGAAACACTAAAACATGATTTTTTTTGTTTCAAAAAAGAAATCATTGTGTAAAACTTACATAAATTTTTTTTAAAAAGTATACATATTAGGTATCGCCGCATCCATGACAACCTGGTCTATAAAAATACCACATGATCTAACCTGTCAAATAAAAACGGTGCCAAAACAGCTATTTCTTGTTACCTTGCCTCACAAAAAGTGTAATATAGAGCAACCAAAAATCATATGTACCCTAAACTAGTACCAACAAAACTGCCACCCTATCCCGTAGTTTCTAAAATGGGGTCACTTTTTTGGTGTTTCTACTCTAGGGGTGCATCAGGGGGGCTTCAAATGGGACTTGGTGTCAAAAAAAACAGTCCAGCAGAACCTGCCTTCCAAAAACCGTATGGCATTCCTTTCCTTCTGTGCCCTGCCGTGTGCCCGTACAGTGGTTTACGACCACATATGGGGTGTTTCTGTAAACTACAGAATCAGGGCCATAAATATTGAGTTTTGTTTGTCTGTTAACCCTTGCTTTGTTATATGGGAAAAATGGATTAAAATGGAAAATTTGGCCAAAAAATTGAATTCTGAAAATTCATCTCCATTTGCCAATAACTCTTGTGGAACACCTAAAGGGTTAACAACATTTGTAAAATCTGTTTTGAATACCTAGAGGGGTTTAGTTTCTTAGATGGGTTCACTTTTATGGAGTTTCTACTATAGGGGTGCATCAGGGGGGCTTCAAATGGGACATGGTGTAAAAAAAAAACAGTCCAGCAAAACCTGCCTTCCAAAAACCGTATGGCATTCCTTTCCTTCTGTGCCCTGCCGTGTGCCGGTACAGCGGTTTACGACCACATATGGGGTGTTTCTGTAAACTACAGAATCAGGGCCATAAATATTGAGTTTGGTTTGGCTGTTAACCCTTACTTTGTAACTGGAAAAAAAAATATTAAAATGGAAAATCTGCCAAAAAAGTTACATTTTTAAATTGTATCTCTATTTTCCATTAATTCTTGTGGAACACCTAAAGGGTTAACGACGTTGGTAAAATCAGTTTTGAATACCTTGAGGGGTGTCGTTTCTAGAATGGGGTCATTTTTGGGTGGTTTCTATTATGTAAGCCTCGCAAAGTGACTTCAGACCTGAACTGGTCCCTAACAATTGGGTTTTTGAAAATTTCTGAAAAATTTCAAGATTTGCTTCTAAACTTCTAAGCCTTGTAACATCCCCAAAAAATAAAATATCATTCCCAAAATGATCCAAACATGAAGTAGACATATGGGGAATTTAAAGTAATAACTATTTTTGGAGGTATTACTATGTATTATAAAAGTAGAGAAATTGAAACTTGGAAATTTGCTATTTTTTTACAAATTTTTGGTAAATTTGCTATTTTTTTATAAATAAAAATGAATTTTTTGGACTTGATTTTACCAATGTCATGAAGTACAATATGTGACTAAAAAACAGTCTCAGAATGGCCTGGATAAGTCAAAGCGTTTTAAAGTTTTCAGCACTTAAAATGACATTGGTCAGATTTGCAAAAAATGCCCAAGTCCTTAAGGTGAAATAGGGCTGAGTCCTTAAGGGGTTACGGATCCTTTCTTCTTAAAGCAGCTATTATTGAATCAGCATTTGGTCTACGGAGCCTCTGGGTCACATGACCGGAGCCTGAAGTCACGTGGAGAGGTACATCAACATACCCGGAAGTACACGCCGCCAGGAAATTCGAGGACCGCTGACTTACGAGACCACACACAGCGCAGCACTCAGCTCCCGTTAGGGAACACCACCAAAGGAAGAAAGTGGCTACATAGAGAATTTCATAAAGGGGAAGTCAGAATCAGAGATAAGATCAGTGCCATAGACCACGCGGGACGCCGCGTTCAGTCACATCCTCGGGAAGACAGTACCCCTAGAAAACGTGAGTTACCCTAACAAAAGGTGTCAAATTGTTCTGCGATATTTGTTTGCAGTATATGAAGATCAAATCAGTTGCCAGTGTCTGCATTACGGTGTGCATAATTAACCATTTGACCATCTTACTTGGCGTATTTAATATGGGGACATTTTCTTTAATAACGGAACTATGAATATTATATCCAGAACTGTTCTGTTCAAATAACTGTTACGTTGGAACTTGTTATTTTTTTACTAATTTTTGGTAAATTTGCTATTTTTTTTATAAATAAAAATGAATTTTTTGAACTTGATTTTACCAATGTCATGAAGTACAATATGTGACGAAAAAACAGTCTCAGAATGGCCTGGATAAGTCAAAGCGTTTTAAAGTTTTCAGCACTTAAAATGACACTGGTCAGATTTGCAAAATCACAAACAAACAGTGACTGCTTACCATTGACTGTACTGAGCCGCTCTACTGAAGTGTATATAACATATTTGTAGAGATCAGCTATCTAGCTGAGGACGCATAGTCATTTTACCATTTTATTTTTTTTATTGATATTTTATTCGCTATTTAATAAATATACGTGTATCCAGCTGTAATAGCGAGTGCCTGCTACTCTTATTTCTATTTTCATTTATGCCTGGGTGAAGCATAGCAAAAGCACCGCTACCACTAAGTCAGACGGTGGAGCCACCTCATTCGAGTCCTTTTTTAAGACTAAAAACTAGTGTTCTAAATATTGGTCAGTCATAGTTGTTCAGGATATCAAGACAGGGTCCACACACTCTACTGTATTACTGTTCCACTGTGCATGGAGTCAAAATCATGTGCATGCACCATTATATGTGCTAGTGATAGCTGATAGATGACAATTTGATACTACAATACCATAACTGCCAAACGTTTTAGGAAAAATGAAGTATACAAGCCATAAGACTTGTTAATATCTGACAGAAACATTGTAAAACACGTTGGAACACATGTAGAGATATGTAGCACACAAATGTGTTTGTCCGCACAGCAGAGACAAGTTTAACCACAACACGTCATTATATTATAACGTATTATCTGTGGTTGATCATAGGATTGTACTTTAAGCTTATATAGAAAATAAACCTGGATTTCATGTGTCTTATTTTCATAATTGTGTATTTTTTTTTTTTTTTTAGAAACAAATAATATTCAGCCTTCAAATTATGTTAGCAAAATATTATCATGTCAAAGTCATATTCCTATGTAGATTTTATCACGGCATTAGAAAGGGCTAAACAGGGAAACAACTGTGTCACAATGGAAAATCACATTAAAATATGATTAAACATTAATCCAACCTTGTAATTAGAAATGGCCTGGAATTAATGGTTAAATCCTAATGGCAATATATTAAAAGGTTACCACTGTCAGTATTTAATGAATTCATTTAATTATTATGATAAGGATATAGAACCCAAACTGCTTTAAAGTCAGACATTTGCAGTCATTTGAGCAATGAACTTCAATTTCCATCTTTTTCTTTCTGATAATTGTGTTGATTGAACACTCAGAATCAACCCCGTAAAACTCTTCCACAATGTTTTCATTTTTTCTTGCCATTATCTTCTTAGAATTATTCGGCAGATAGAAGTTTACTGACCTTCTTATCTGCACTTTTTGCTATGCTTTGAATATGAAGGACTTATTTTGGGCCTTTTTTTCTGGGTATTCAAATATATTTTGTCTGCATGTATCAGACATCAATTTAAGATGATGTGCAGCAGTAGAAGTATGAAAATATAAAAAATAAATCAATTTAATAAATAAGCATTAAAGGGGTTGTCCATGATTTCAGTATTGATGGTCTATCCCCAGGATAGGTCATCAATATCAGATCGGCAGGGGTCTGACTCTTGGCACTGTGAGCTCTTCCTAGGCCATGTCACATTCATAGGTCACATGGTAAATGGATAGGGCTGAACTGCGATACGAAATATAGCTGCTATCCAACGGACAGCGGTATGCTTGGTAAGGCTAAGTTCACACTTTAGTTATTTGATCAGTTATTTCTATCAGCTATTGTGAGCCAAAACCATTTGCACATATTATGTGTTTTTGATCCACACCTGGTTTTGGCTCAAAATAACTTACCAAATAACTGAAGTGTAAACTCAGCCTAAGCAGTACAAAGGCTGCAGCGCTCACGGAGTTCCAGTTTATCAGCAGTAAGTGCTGGGAGTTGTACCCACTGCCAACCTCATATCTCATATACTAAGGATAGGCTATCAGTATAAAAGTCCTGGAGAATCCCTTTAAGTATAATAACACTGTTTATAATACTTAAGGCTCATGCACAGGAACATATTTTCTTTCCGTGTCCATTCCTTTTTTTTTGCAGAACCAGTCATTTCAATGGGTCCGCAAAAAAAAAAGGAAATTAGTCCGTGTGCATTCCGTTTCCGTATGTCCGCATTTCCGTTCTGCAAAAAAATAGAACATGTCCTATTATTGTTCTCATTACAGACAATGATAGAAAAGTCCTATGAAGGGCCAGCTGTTCTATTTAGCAAAATACGGAATGCACACGTTTGTCATCCGTATGTTTTGTGGATCTGTTTTTTGCGGACCGTAAAATACATACGGTCATGTGCATGAGGCCTTAATCGAACTGTGAAAGTTTGACTGACATATAGTCCACTGAAATTTTTATATAGATGTAGCAATCTCATACTTAACACTATGGGGGTCATTTACTATCAGATATACGCCAAGTATTGGTGTATCTCCGGCGCAGATTGCAGCGCAAAGTTAATTGTGCCGCAATCCATTACTTTTCCCTGCTCACGCCAGGTCTAAAAAAAGTGGGAGTGGTGTGGCCGGGGAAGAGAGCTGGCCAGTAGGTCCATGTAATTTATCATTTTCTTTGCCTTTTCTATATCATTTGGACATTTGGTGGATATGCATAAGTTATAAAGTTGTAAAGGTACATAACTTAGGTGCAGCCACCGCCAGCACAAATGGGTATTAAGACATCTGAAATGCCGGTTTTAATAAATTACCCCCTATGTGCTTAGTGTCAATTTAAAGACTGCTACATCCCTATTCGTTTACATGGAGTTTTTGTTTTTTCATTTATGTCCAATGGGAGTAGTCCTCCTTTGAACTACTTTATCTAGCTTTGTTTTAATTGTTAAAGAAAAAAAGAATCATGGTCACATTCTATAAGTATAGCTTCAGACAAGTATGTCTGCGTGGTGGCAGGGATTTGGAGGTACAGTAGTTCTCACGCTGTCATTGCGTGATCCAAATAAAGCTGAAGGGTTGAAAACTTCTGGATAATTAAATTGACTGAAGGAAATTAGCTTAATCTAAAACAAATTAACTGTCAGTCTATTGCAGTACTCCTCTTTTCTGTTATCAGTTTAAAGAACTGTAAGTAGCTGAATCACAGCTGCAGACTACAGCAGAGGTCTCCAACTCAGGGCTTAGGACTTAATCTTCAGCATGCCTGTGAGCCACATGGGGTCTTCATACATTTAATTTCAATAATAATGTTATATGATATATGTTGATATGGAAAAATGCATGATTGACGGAGTTAAAAACACACTGTGCCGTCACATTTGCTATGTTTTCTTAGTATTAGAAACATTCCCAAATTTTTCCTTTACTGGGGGAAGATGGTTTTTAAACACAAATTGTGATATCAGAAAAAAAAATAGCTTGTTAGAAACAAGTGTCCAAATATTATGCCTTAACGAGTAGGGATGAGCGAACCCGAACTGTATAGTTCGGGTTCGTACCGAATTTTGGGGTGTCCGTGACACGGACCCGAACATTTTCATAAAAGTCCGGGTTCGAGTTCGGTGTTCGGCGCTTTCTTGGCGCTTTTTAAAAGGCTGCAAAGCAGCCAATCAACAAGCATCATACTACTTGCCCCAAGAGGCCATCACAGCCATGCCTACTATTGGCATAGCTGTGATTGGCCAGTGCAGCATGTGACCCAGCCTCGATATAAGCTTGGGTCACGTAGCGCTGCACGTCACTCTGCTGATACAAGCGTAGGGAGAGGTTGCAGCTGCGACGTTAGGGCGAGATTAGGCAGATTAACTCCTCCAAAAGACTTCATTCAGTGATCGATCTCCAGCTGTGGATCATTGAACTGCTGATATTCAATTGCTCAGTGTTTGTAGGCTGCCCAGAGCGTTTTTCAGTCACTTTTTTCTGGGGTGATCGGCGGCCATTTTGTGGCTTGTGGTGCGCCAGCACAAGCTGCCACCAAGTACATTTAACCATCAATAGTGTGGTTATTTTTTGCTATATCCTACATCAGGGTCAAGCTGTCATCAAGTGCATTTAACCATCAATAGTGTGGTTATTTTTTGGCCATATACTACATCAGGGGCAAGCTGAGCCTGTCCCCCAAGTGCATTTAACCATCAATAGTGTGGTTATTTTTTGCTATATCCTACATCAGGGTCAAGCTTTCATCAAGTGCATTTAACCATCAATAGTGTGGTTATTTTTTGGCCATATACTACATCAGGGGCAAGTTGAGCCTGTCACAAAGTGCATTTAACCATCAATAGTGTGATTATTTTTTGGCCATATACTACATCAGGGGCAAGTTGAGCCTGTCACCCAGCGCCAAAAAAATAGGCCTCACATTTATATTAATCTAAATCTGTCATTACTGTTTTAGCTGGTCAAGTTATTTTTAGTGTCCGTCAAAGCACAGTTTTTGTTCTGGGTTGAAAAACAATTCCCAATTTTGCAATTCTCAAAATTAGTGGTTTCTGCTGTATCAGGCCTACTTTAAATCTATCCCTAAAAGGGTAGATTAGATTCAAGGTGCTGATAGGGTCATTCTCAAGAACTTCACACACACGCTACAGTGCAGATCCAAGTCAAATTCTGTGATTAAACGTATACCTGTCACCCAGCGCCTAAAAAATAGGCCTCACATTTATATTCATCCAAATCTGTCATTACTGTTTTAGCTGGTCAAGTTATTTAGTGTCCGTCAAAGCACAGTTTTTGTTCTGGGTTAAAAAACAATTCCCAATTTTGCAATTCTCAAAATTAGTGGTTTCTGCTGTATCAGGCCTACTTTAAATCTATCCCTAAAAGGGTAGATTAGATTCAAGGTGCTGATAGGGTCATTCTCAAGAACTTCACACACACGCTACAGTGCAGATCCAAGTCTAATTCTGTGATTAAACGTATACCTGTCACCCAGCGCCTAAATAATAGGCCTCAAATTTGTATTCAGCTAAATCTGTCATTACTGGTGTGCCTGTATTAGTGTAATACGGTACCTAAATAGATAGCCAGATAGTGTTAGCTGTCTGTAAAAAAAGGCCTGAATTTTAATTCAATACATTGGCCCGAATAATATTTTTCTTATTGTGGTGAACGGTAACAATGAGGAAAACATCTAGTAAGGGACGCTGACGCGGACATAGTCGTGGTGGTGTTAGTGGACCCTCTGGTGCTGGGAGAGGAAGTGGCCGTTCTGCCACAGCCACACGTCCTAGTGTACCAACTACCTCAGGTCCCAGTAGCCGCCAGAATTTACAGATATATTTGGTGGGGCCCAATGCCATTCTAAGGATGGTAAGGCCTGAGCAGGTACAGGCATTAGTCAATTGGGTGGCCGACAGTGCATCCAGCACGTTCACATTATCTCCCACCCAGTCTTCTGCAGAAAGCGCACAGATGGCGCATGAAAACCAAGCCCATCAGTCTGTCACATCACCCCCATGCATATCAGGGAAACTGTCTGAGCCTCAAGTTATGCAGCAGTCTCTTATGCTGTTTGAAGACTCTGCTGGCAGGGTTTCCCAAGGGCATCCACTTAGCCCTTCCCCAGGAGTGGAAGAGATAGAATGCACTAACGCACAACCACTTATGTTTCCTGATGATGAGGACATGGGAATACCACCTCAGCACGTCTCTGATGATGACGAAACACATGTGCCAACTGCTGCGTCTTTCTGCAGTGTGCAGACTGAACAGGAGGTCAGGGATCAAGACTGGGTGGAAGACAAATCAGGGGACGATGAGGTCCTAGACCCCACATGGAATGAAGGTTGTGCCACTGACTTTCACAGTTCGGAGGAAGAGGCAGTGGTGAGACAGAGCCAACAGCGCAGCAAAAGACAAAGAGGGAGCAGTGGGCAAAAGCAGAACACCCGCCGCCAAGAGACTCCGCCTGCTACTGACCGCCGCCATCTGGGACCGAGCACCCCACAGGCAGCTTCAAGGAGTTCCCTGGCATGGCACTTCTTCAGAGGCATTAACGTTCTGAACCATAGCACAACCTGCATGACCAGGCACCTGCATGCAAAGCATGAACTGCAGTGGAGTAAACACCTTAAAAACAAGGAAGTCACTCAGGCTCCCCCTGCTACCTCTTCTGCTGCTGCCGCCTCGGCCTCTTCTGCTGCTGCCGCCGCCTCGGCCTCTTCCACCGCCTCTGGAGGAACGTTGGCACCTGCCGCCCAGCAAACATGGGATGTACCACCAACACCACCACCTGCGTCACCAAGCATCTCAACCATGTCACACGGCAGCGTTCAGCTCTCCATCTCACAAACATTTGAGAGAAAGCGTAAATTCCCACCTAGCCACCCTGAGTCCCACGCCCTGAATGCCAGCATTTCTAAACTACTGGCCTATGAAATGCTGTCATTCAGACTGGTGGACACAGACAGCTTCAAACAGCTCATGTTGCTTGCTGTCCCACAGTATGTTGTTCCCAGCCGGCACTACTTCTCCAAGAGAGCCGTGCCTTCCCTGCACAATCAAGTGTCCGATAAAATCAAGTGTGCACTGCGCAACGCCATCTGTGGCAAGGTCCACCTAACCACAGATACGTGGACCAGTAAGCACGGCCAGAGACGCTATATCTCCCTAACTGCACACTGGGTAAATGTAGTGGCGGCTGGGCCCCAGGTGGAGAGCTGTTTGGCGCACGTCCTTCCGCCGCCAAGGATCGCAGGGCAACATTCTTTGCCTCCTGTCTCCTCCTCCTCCTACTCAGCTTCCTCCTCCTCTTCTTCCACCTGCTCATCCAGTCAGCCACACACCTTCACCACCAACTTCAGCACAGCCCGGGGTAAACGTCAGCAGGCCGTTCTGAAACTCATATGTTTGGGGGACAGGCCCCACACCGCACAGGAGTTGTGGGGGGGTATAGAACAACAGACCGACGAGTGGTTGCTGCCGGTGAGCCTCAAGCCCGGCCTGGTGGTGTGCGATAATGGGCGAAATCTCGTTGCAGCTCTGGGACTAGCCGGTTTGACGCACATCCCTTGCCTGGCGCATGTGCTGAATTTGGTGGTGCAGAAGTTCATTCACAACTACTCCGACATGTCAGAGCTGCTGCATAAAGTGCGGGCCGTCTGTTTGCGCTTCCGGGGTTCACATCCTGCCTCTGCTCGCCTGTCTGCGCTACAGCGTAACTTCGGCCTTCCCGCTCACCGCCTCATATGCGACGTGCCCACCAGGTGGAACTCCACCTTGCACATGCTGGACAGACTGTGCGAGCAGCAGCAGGCCATAGTGGAGTTTCAGCTGCAGCACGCACGGGTCTGTCGCACTGCAGAACAGCACCAATTCACCACCAAAGACTGGGCCTCCATGCGAGACCTGTGTGCCCTGTTGCGCTGTTTCGAGTACTCCACCAACATGGCCAGTGGCGATGACGCCGTTATCAGCGTTACAATACCACTTCTATGTCTCCTTGAGAAAACACTTAGGGCGATGATGGAAGAGGAGGTGGCCCAGGAGGAGGAGGAGGAAGAGGGGTCATTTTTAGCACTTTCAGGCCAGTCTCTTCGAAGTGACTCAGAGGGAGGTTTTTTGCAACAGCAGAGGCCAGGTACAAATGTGGCCAGACAGGGCCCACTACTGGAGGACGAGGAGGACGAGGATGAGGAGGAGGTGGAGGAGGAGGAGGATGAAGCAGGTTCACAGCGGGCTGGCACCCAACGCAGCTCGGGCCCATCACTGGTGCGTGGCTCGGGGGAAACGCAGGACGATGACGATACGCCTCCCACAGAGGACAGCTTGTCCTTACCTCTGGGCAGCCTGGCACACATGAGTAACTACATGCTGCAGTGCCTGCGCAACGACAGCAGAGTTGCCCACATTTTAACGTGTGCGGACTACTGGGTTGCCACCCTGCTGGATCCACGGTACAAAGACAATGTGCCCACCTTACTTCATGCACTGGAGCGTGATAGTAAGATGCGCGAGTACAAGCGCACGTTGGTAGACGCGCTACTGAGAGCATTCCCAAATGACACAGGGGAACAAGTGGAAGCCCAAGGCGAAGGCAGAGGAAGAGCAAGAGGTCGCCAACACAGCTGTGTCACGGCCAGCTCCTCTGAGGGCAGGGTTAGCATGGCAGAGTTGTGGAAAAGTTTTGTCACCACGCCACAGCTAACTGCACCACCACCTGATACGGAACGTGTTAGCAGGAGGCAACATTTCAGTAACATGGTGGAACAGTACCTGTGCACACCCCTCCACGTACTGACTGATGGTTCGGCCCCATTCAACTTCTGGGTCTCCAAATTGTCCACGTGGCCAGAGCTAGCCTTTTATGCCTTGGAGGTGCTGGCCTGCCCGGCGGCCAGCGTTTTATCTGAACGTGTATTCAGCACGGCAGGGGGCGTCATTACAGACAAACTCAGCCGCCTCTCTACAGCCAATGTGGACAAGCTGACGTTCATAAAAATGAACCGGGCATGGATCCCACAGGACCTGTCCATCCCTTGTGCAGATTAGACATTAACTACCTCCCCTTAACAATATATTATTGTACTCCAGCCAGGGCACTTCCTCATTCAATCCTATTTTTATTTTCATTTTACCATTATATTGCGGGGCAACCCAAAGTTGAATGAACCTCTCCTCTGTCTGGGTGCCGGTGCCTAAAAATATCTGACAGTGGCCTGTTCCAGTGGTGGGTGAAATGAAGCCTGATTCTCTGCTATGACATGAAGACTGATTCTCTGCTGACATGAAGCCTGAATCTCTGTTATGGGACCTCTCTCCTCTGCCTGGGTGCCTGGGCCTAAATATGTGACAATGGACTGTTCCAGTGGTGGGTGACGTGAAGCCTGATTCTCTGCTATGACATGCAGACTGATTATCTGCTGACATGAAGCCTGAATCTCTGTTATGGGACCTCTGTTCTCTGTCTGGGTGCTTGGGCCTAAATATCTGACAATGGACTGTTCCAGTGTTGGGTGACGTAAAGCATGATTCTCTGCTAGGACATGCAGACTGATTCTCTGCTGACATGAAGCCAGATTCTCTGTTACGGGACCTCTCTCCTCTGCCTGGGTGCCGGGGCCTAAATATATGACAATGGACTGTTACAGTGTTGGGTGACGTAAAGCCTGATTCTCAGCTATGACATGCAGACTGATTCTCTGCTGACATGAAGCCAGATTCTCTGTTACGGGACCTCTCTCCTCTGCCTGGGTGCCTGGGCCTAAATATCTGACAATGGACTGTTCCAGTGTTGGGTGACGTAAAGCCTGATTCTCTGCTATGACATGCAGACTGATTCTCTGCTGACATGAAGCCAGATTCTCTGTTACGGGACCTCTCTCCTCTGCCTGGGTGCCTGGGCCTAATTATCTGACAATGGACTGTTCCAGTGTTGGGTGACGTAAAGCATGATTCTCTGCTAGGACATGCAGACTGATTCTCTGCTGAAATGAAGCCAGATTCTCTGTTACGGGACCTCTCTCCTCTGCCTGGGTGCCTGGGCCTAAATATCTGACAATGGACTGTTCCAGTGTTGGGTGACGTAAAGCCTGATTCTCTGCTATGACATGCAGACTGATTCTCTGCTGAAATGAAGCCAGATTCTCTGTTACGGGACCTCTCTCCTCTGCCTGGGTGCCTGGGCCTAAATATCTGACAATGGACTGTTCCAGTGTTGGGTGATGTAAAGCCTGATTCTCTGCTATGACATGCAGACTGATTCTCTGCTGACATGAAGCCAGATTCTCTGTTACGGGACCTCTCTCCTCTGCCTGGGTCCCTGGGCCTAAATATCTGACAATGGACTGTTCCAGTGTTGGGTGACGTAAAGCATGATTCTCTGCTATGACATGCAGACTGATTCTCTGCTGACATGAAGCCTGAATCTCTGTTATGGGACCTCTCTTCTCTGTTTGGGTGTCGGGGCCTAAAAATATCTGACAGTGGCCTGTTCCAGTGGTGGGTGACGTGAAGCCTGATTCTCTGCTATGACATGAAGACTGATTCTCTGCTGACATGAAGCCTGAATCTCTGTTATGGGACCTCTCTCCTCTGTCTGGGTGTCGGGGCCTAAAAATATCTGACAGTGGCCTGTTCCAGTGGTGGGTGACGTGAAGCCTGATTCTCTGCTATGACATGCAGACTGATTCTCTGCTGACATGAAGCCTGAATCTCTGTTACGGGACCTCTCTCCTCTGCCTGGGTGCCTGGGCCTAAATATCTGACAATGGACTGTTCCAGTGTTGGGTGACGTAAAGCATGATTCTCTGCTAGGACATGCAGACTGATTCTCTGCTGACATGAAGCCAGATTCTCTGTTACGGGACCTCTCTCCTCTGCCTGGGTGCCTGGGCCTAAATATCTGACAATGGACTGTTCCAGTGTTGGGTGACGTAAAGCATGATTCTCTGCTATGACATGCAGACTGATTCTCTGCTGACATGAAGCCTGAATCTCTGTTATGGGACCTCTCTTCTCTGTCTGGGTGTCAGGGCCTAAAAATATCTGACAGTGGCCTGTTCCAGTGGTGGGTGACGTGAAGCCTGATTCTCTGCTATGACATGAAGACTGATTCTCTGCTGACATGAAGCCTGAATCTCTGTTATGGGACCTCTCTCCTCTGTCTGGGTGTCGGGGCCTAAAAATATCTGACAGTGGCCTGTTCCAGTGGTGGGTGACGTGAAGCCTGATTCTCTGCTATGACATGCAGACTGATTATCTGCTGACATGAAGCCTGAATCTCTGTTATGGGACCTCTGTTCTCTGTCTGGGTGCTTGGGCCTAAATATCTGACAATGGACTGTTCCAGTGTTGGGTGACGTAAAGCATGATTCTCTGCTAGGACATGCAGACTGATTCTCTGCTGACATGAAGCCAGATTCTCTGTTACGGGACCTCTCTCCTCTGCCTGGGTGCCGGGGCCTAAATATATGACAATGGACTGTTACAGTGTTGGGTGACGTGAAGCCTGATTCTCTGCTATGACATGAAGACTGATTCTCTGCTGACATGAAGCCTGATTCTCTGCTATGGGACCTCTCTCCAATTGATATTGGTTAATTTTTATTTATTTTATTTTTATTTTAATTCATTTCCCTATCCACATTTGTTTGCAGGGGATTTAACTACATTTTGCTGCCTTTTGCAGCACTCTAGCCCTTTCCTGGGCTGTTTTACAGCCTTTTTAGTGCCGAAAAGTTCGGGGCCCATTGACTTCAATGGGGTTCGGTACAAAGTTCGGGTCGGGTTCGGATCCCGAACCCGAACATTTCCGGGAAGTTCGGCCGAACTTCTTGAACCCGAACATCCAGGTGTTCGCTCAATTCTACTCTTAAAATACATGGTACAGGCAGCGAAGTCGGTGATTCCCAGGCATTGGAAATCCTCCTCTCCCCCCTCGCCTGAGGAGTGGTTTGATGAAATTGCCCTGTATCAGAGACTGGAAGACCTCATTAGTATTATGCCCACAGACACCTTACGATATGTGAAGATATGGAGCCCCTAGGAAGCCTTTCGCTCTTCAGCCGCATTTTAGGACGCGCAGGTCTAACCTCTTCGAAAGAAACTGTGCCCCTTTTCCCTTCCCCTTCCTTTCCTCCCCCCTGTCCCCTTGTCCAATGTCTCGTCTGTCTGCCTACTATTATAATCTGCATGTCCACTTAGACATTCCTAACTCATATTCTTCCGTGATTTATATTGCCTGATGTCACGTGTTCTGCACCCACTATAGTTCTACAGACATCATACTTGTAATGTTAATATCGCTTGAATTTGCACTTGTTTCTATTTGTTATACTGCAAAAACTCAATAAAACCTAAATGAAGAAAGAAATGTGTTGAACCTGTTAAACCGTCCTCCTTGCCTCCCGCTCCTGTCATGGTGGACGGCAATTTAGAATTTCAGATAAGCAGGATTGTGGACTCCCGAGTTCTCCGGAGATCCCTCCAGTATCTCGTTCATTGGAGAGGGTACGGACCAGAGGAGAGGATGTGGGTTCCAGCGACCGATGTTAATGCTAGCCGTCTGGTGAGAGCATTCCACAGAGCTCATCCTGATAAGGTTGGTCCTGAGTGCCCGGAGGTCACCCGTAGAAGGGGGGGTACTGTCACGCCGGTGACAGGTTTGAGAAGGTCTGAAAGAATATCTTCTGCACATTAGTTATCTGACAGCCTCTTTTGGTTTTACTTTGTCTGTGTGTTGCTGGTATGTCCACACCCCCTATTTAGTCTGACTTTACCCATCACTCCTTGCTCTGGATAGCTTCATTTGGTTTTTGGAAGAGCTGGAGTGTGGTTCATGGTGAAGTCCTGTTCGTCCATCATCCATCAGCCTCAGAAGTTAAGTGTTCCGCTTGTTGTGTTTTGTATTCCCCCCCACCTTTGTTGTTTACTAGGCCCCAGCGAGACGCTGGTTCCTTCACCGGGGAAGGAGCGGGTTGTCTCTGCCGGGTCATTACTATTAGGGCAACTGAGGGCCACCAGGGTTTTTTTAGGTTCCTGTGTATGGGCATCTCTACCATCGAGAGGTGCCCATACAGATAGGAGTTAGGGCCAGGAGCAGGGTTTTATAGGTGGTGACCCTTTTCCTTCCCTAGCGGTGAGGCCTAGTGTCTTTTCCCTTCCTTCTTGTTGTCTTTTGGTGTTCTCCCCTACAACATCCGTGAAACAGGCATTTTGCCTGATACTATATCTTTAATTTTAACTAACGCGTTTTCCCCACAATAGTCAATCTAGGTTGTTGTATTGACAAATACGTTTATCTGTTACTCATGTTCTTTAACTAAAATAATTTTATTTGACTGTTTGATTGCTTTTCTGTATCAATCGTGACATTTGCCTTATTCTTTTGACTTTGTATGCATATACAAAACCAAGAAAAAAAGAAAAAAAAAAGAAAAGTTGGTACCAGATACAGAATATGAGGCAGCCAGTAGTGAGCTCATGAAGAAGGGGTGCTTTAGCTAACTTTAGCAAACATTCTATTTACCTTTTGTATTGGAAGTTCAAATCTACATGTGAAGCCGCACTGCTCTGCCTGATCCACAATTTAGCTCTGCAATTACAGCAGTGAGGTGACATTGGTAGAGTCAGTTTTAACTGAACCGTTAACATTGCACAAAGTGACCTCGGGTGTGGCTGCAGACTTGGCAACTGGCCTGTTGCAACCCACATTCTTTATAACAATCTGCATAGGAGGACTGCATTTGCTGACAGGACCATTGTTTTAGTTTAAAAAAAAAGGGTGCCAGGAGTCTTTTTTAGAGTGCTTTGTTCTGCTATGACAGTTAATAAAAGTGTTGAGGTGTTGCCTTGGTGAAACTAGCATTGGGGTACCCCTGGAAACTGTTGCCTCATGTGGCCTTTGCCACAAAAGAGAATACCATTAAAATACATGGCAATTAAAGTGGAGGGGGTAAAAGCCTCTAACTGAAGCTATAGAGCTGAAATACTGATCCATATTTCAGACTTCATCATCTTAGAAGTGACTTATGGCAAGCAAAGAGATTCCATTTCCATGGAGTGACTTGCACAAATTTGTGGCAATTTTTTTTACATGAAATCATTGCAGTTTTGTGTATCAGTGTATCAGTGTAAATTCTCTTGACTCCCATTCACAATGAATCCATGCAAAAGTTAAAATGTCATGAGTTCAATTTGAATTCTGATGCCAGGTTGCCACAGAACTCACCCTACGCACTGCATAAATTAACCACTTCAGCCCCCAGTGCTTAAACACCCTGAAAGACCAGGCCACTTTTTACACTCCTGACCTACACTACTTTCACCGTTTATTGCTCGGTCATGCAACTTACCACCCAAATGAATTTTACCTCCTTTTCTTCTCACTAATAGAGCTTTCATTTGGTGGTATTTCATTGCTGCTGACATTTTTACTTTTTTTGTTATTAATCGAAATTTAACGATTTTTTGCAAAAAAATGACATTTTTCACTTTCAGTTGTAAAATTTTGCAAAAAAAACGAGATCCATATAGAAATTTTGCTCTAAATTTATAGTTCTACATGTCTTTGATAAAAAAAAAATGTTTGGGTAAAAAAAAAAATGGTTTGGGTAAAAGTTATAGCGTTTACAAACTATGGTACAAAAATGCGAATTTCCGCTTTTTGAAGCAGCTCTGACTTTCTGAGCACCTGTCATGTTTCCTGAGGTTCTACAATGGCCAGACAGTACAAACACCCCACAAATGACCCCATTTCGGAAAGTACACACCCTAAGGTATTCGCTGATGGGCATAGTGAGTTCATAGAAGTTTTTATTTTTTGTCACAAGTTAGCGGAAAATGATGATTTTTTTTTTTTTTCTTACAAAGTCTCATATTCCACTAACTTGTGACAAAAAATAAAAACTTCTATGAACTCACTATGCCCATCACGAAATACCTTGGGGTCTCTTCTTTCCAAAATGGGGTCACTTGTGGGGTAGTTATACTGCCCTGGCATTCTAGGGGCCCAAATGTGTGGTAAGGAGTTTGAAATCAAATTCTGAAAAAAATGACCTGTGAAATCCGAAAGGTGCTCTTTGGAATACGGGCCCCTTTGCCCACCTAGGCTGCAAAAAAGTGTCACACATCTGGTATCTCCGTACTCAGGAGAAGGTGGGGAATGTGTTTTGGGGTGTCATTTTATATATACCCATGCTGGGTGAGAGAAATATCTTGGCAAAAGACAACTTTTCCCATTTTTTTATACAAAGTTGGCATTTGACCAAGATATTTATCTCACCCAGCATGGGTATATGTAAAAAGACACCCCAAAACACATTCCTCAACTTCTCCTGAGTACGGAGATACCAGATGTGTGACACTTTTTTGCAGCCTAGGTGGGCAAAGGGGCCCATATTCCAAAGAGCACCTTTCGGATTTCACAGGTCATTTTTTACTGAATTTGATTTCAAACTCCTTACCACACATTTGGGCCCCTAGAATGCCAGGGCAGTATAACTACCCCACAAGTGACCCCATTTTGGAAAGAAGACACCCCAAGGTATTCCGTGAGGGGCATGGCGAGTTCCTAGAATTTTTTATTTTTTGTCACAAGTTAGTGGAAAATGATGATTTTTTTTTATTTATTTTTTTCATACAAAGTCTCATATTCCACTAACTTGTGACAAAAACTAAAAACTTCCATGAACTCACTATGCCCATCAGCGAATACCTTGGGGTCTCTTCTTTCCAAAATGGGGTCACTTGTGGGGTAGTTATACTGCCCTGGCATTCTAGGGGCCCAAATGTGTGGTAAGGAGTTTGAAATCAAATTCAGTAAAAAATTACCTATGAAATCCAAAAGGTGCTCTTTGGAATGTGGGCCCCTTTGCCCACCTAGGCTGCAAAAAAGTGTCACACATCTGGTATCCCCGTACTCAGGAGAAGTTGAGGAATGTGTTTTGGGGTGTCTTTTTACATATACCCATGCTGGGTGAGATAAATATCTTGGTCAAATGCCAACTTTGTATAAAAAAATGGGAAAAGTTGTCTTTTGCCAAGATATTTCTCTCACCCAGCATGGGTATATATAAAATGACACCCCAAAACACATTCCCCACCTTCTCCTGAGTACGGAGATACCAGATGTGTGACACTTTTTTGCAGCCTAGGTGGGCAAAGGGGCCCATATTCCAAAGAGCACCTTTCGGATTTCACAGGTCATTTTTTACTGAATTTGATTTCAAACTCCTTACCATACATTTGGGCCCCTAGAATGCCAGGGCAGTATAACTACCCCACAAGTGACCCCATTTTGGAAAGAAGACACCCCAAGGTATTCCGTGAGGGGCATGGCGAGTTCCTAGAATTTTTTATTTTTTGTCACAAGTTAGTGGAAAATGATGATTTTTTTTTTTTTTTTTTTTTCATACAAAGTCTCATATTCCACTAACTTGTGACAAAAAATAAAAACTTCCATGAACTCACTATGCCCATCAGCGAATACCTTGGGGTCTCTTCTTTCCAAAATGGGGTCACTTGTGGGGTAGTTATACTGCCCTGGCATTTTAGGGGCCCAAATGTGTGGTAAGGAGTTTGAAATCAAATTCAGTAAAAAATGACCTATGAAATCCAAAAGGTGCTCTTTGGAATGTGGGCCCCTTTGCCCACCTAGGCTGCAAAAAAGTGTCACACATCTGGTATCCCCGCACTCAGGAGAAGTTGAGGAATGTGTTTTGGGGTGTCTTTTTACATATACCCATGCTGGGTGAGATAAATATCTTGGTCAAATGCCAACTTTGTATAAAAAAAATGGGAAAAGTTGTCTTTTGCCAAGATATTTCTCTCACCCAGCATGGGTATATATAAAATGACACCCCAAAACACATTCCCCACCTTCTCCTGAGTACGGAGATACCAGATGTGTGACACTTTTTTGCAGCCTAGGTGGGCAAAGGGGCCCATATTCCAAAGAGCACCTTTCGGATTTCACAGGTCATTTTTTACAGAATTTGATTTCAAACTCCTTACCACACATTTGGGCCCCTAGAATGCCAGGGCAGTATAACTACCCCACAAGTGACCCCATTTTGGAAAGAAGAGACCCCAAGGTATTCGCTGATGGGCATAGTGAGTTCATGGAAATTTTTATTTTTTGTCACAAGTTAGTGGAATATGAGACTTTGTATGAAAAAAAAAAAAAAAAAAAAAATCAACATTTTCCACTAACTTGTGACAAAAAATAAAAAATTCTAGGAACTTGCCATGCCCCTCACGGAATACCTTGGGGTGTCTTCTTTCCAAAATGGGGTCACTTGTGGGGTAGTTATACTGCCCTGGCATTTTCCAGGGGCCCTAATGTCTGGTAAGTAGGTAAATGACCTGTGAAATCCGAAAGGTGCTCTTTGGAATGTGGGCCCCTTTGCCCACCTAGGCTGCAAAAAAGTGTCACACATCTGGTATCTCCGTACTCAGGAGAAGGTGGGGAATGTGTTTTGGGGTGTCATTTTACATATACCCATGCTGGGTGAGAGAAATATCTTGGCAAAAGACAACTTTTCCCATTTTTTTTATACAAAGTTGGCATTTGACCAAGATATTTATCTCACCCAGCATGGGTATATGTAAAATGACACCCCAAAACATATTCCCCAACTTCTGCTGAATACGGAGATACCACATTTGTGACACTTTTTTGCAGCCTAGGTGGGCAAATGTGCCCAAATTCCTTTTAGGAGGGCATTTTTAGACATTTGGATACCAGACTTCTTCTCACGCTTTGGGGCCCCTAAAATGCCAGGGCAGTATAAATACCCCACATGTGACCCCATTTTGGAAAGAAGACACCCCAAGGTATTCAATGAGGGGCATGGCGAGTTCATTGAAAAAAAAAAATTTGGCACAAGTTAGCGGAAATTGATTTTTTTGATTTTGTTCTCACAAAGTCTCCCTTTCCGCTAACTTGGGACAAAAATTTCAATCTTTCATGGACTCAATATGCCCCTCAGCGAATACCTTGGGGTGTCTTCTTTCCAAAATGGTGTTATTTGTGGGGTGTTTGTACTGCCCTGGCATTTGAGGGTCTCCGCAATCATTACATGTATGCCCAGCATTAGGAGTTTCTGCTATTCTCCTTATATTGAGCATACGGGTAATGAGATTTTTTTTTTCCGTTCAGCCTCTGGGCTGAAAGAAAAAAATGAACGGCACAGATTTCTTCATTCGCATCGATCAATGTGGATGAAAAAATCTCTGCCAAAAAAAGAAAAAGGAGGGGAAAGGCGTCTGCCAGGACATAGGAGCTACGCCCAACATCCATACCCACTTCAGCTCGTATGCCCTGGCAAACCAGATTTCTCCATTCACATCAATCGATGTGGATGAATAAATCATTGCCGGGATTTTTTTTTTTATATATACAAAGTGTTTGCCAAAGTATAGGAACACCGCCACCTCCTCAGCTCATATGCCTCGGCAAACGTATCTTTTACTGCAGAGGAGAAATCTCGTCTTGCAGCGCCGCATACACCGACTTGCGTGTAATCTGACAGCAGCGCAATGCTTCTGTCCGAATGCACATCAGTGCTGCAGCTAGTCGATCGGTTGGTCCACCTGAAAGGTAAAAAAAACAAAACAAAAAAGAAAAAACCAGGCCGCAAAGCAATAACTTTATTAACTGTTGAACAGAACATAGAAACTTTTTTAAAACTTTTTTAACTGAACATTTAACTTTTTTACTTACCGGTATTTTTTTTTTTTGTTTAGTTTTTTTTACCTTTTATAGAACAAACCTCTCCTTCCCCATGGGACAATGTGCAAAGCGCAAATCGCCCAAAGATGTGGCGAAGTACGTTATGCACTTTATCCCAGGTGAAAGGAGAGGTTTGCAGCAGCTGTGAGTGAATGGGCCCTAATAGCCCTGTGTGCCTGTCCTGGTGAGATGTGATCCCTATGCTAGGTGTACCTGTGTGTGGTACTTCCGGAAACACTCTCCATAGCATAGGGCAGGGTGGTCAGCACAGTCAGGACAGAAATAGCGGGTGTCACGCCTTATTCCACTCCTGCTACAGACACGACATCTTTTTCGGGGTGACGGTTGGGTTGAGGTACCAGGAACGACACTGGGGAAATGTCGCTCGTGTAGACGGCTAACTACACTGGTGGATGGGGCCACGGAACCTCCTGGGTAAAGGAGGTTCTCGATGATCTCTTCCTGGAATTTGAGGAAGGATCCTGTTCTCCCAGCCTTACTGTAGAGAACAAAACTATTGTACAGAGCCAATTGAATCAAATATACAGACACCTTCTTATACCAGCGTCTGGTTCTGCGGGAAACTAAATACGGAGACAACATCTGGTCATTGAAGTCCACCCCTCCCATGAGCGCATTATAGTCGTGGACACAGAGGGGCTTTTCAATGACACGGGTTGCTCGCTCAATTTGGATTGTCGTGTCTGCGTGAATGGAGGAGAGCATGTAAACGTCACGCTTGTCTCTCCATTTCACCGCGAGCAGTTCTTTGTTACACAAGGCAGCCCTCTGCCCCCTTGCAAGACGGGTGGTTACAAGCCGTTGGGGGAAGCCCACGCGACTAGTTCGCGCGGTGCCACAGGCGCAAATCCGTTCTAGAAACAAATGCCTAAAGAGGGCCACACTTGTGTTGAAATTGTCCACATAAAGATGGTACCCCTTGCCGAATAAGGGTGACACCAAGTCCCAGACTGTCTTCCCACTGCTCCCCAGGTAGTCAGGGCAACCGACCGGCTCCAGGGTCTGATCTTTTCCCTCATAGATCCGAAATTTGTGGGTATAGCCTGTGGCCCTTTCACAGAGCTTATACAATTTGACCCCATACCGGGCACGCTTGCTTGGGATGTATTGTTTGAAGCCAAGGCGCCCGGTAAAATGTATTAGGGACTCGTCTACGCAGATGTTTTGCTCAGGGGTATACAAATCTGCAAATTTCAGGTTGAAATGGTCTATGAGGGGCCGAATTTTGTGGAGCCGGTCAAAAGCAGGGTGGCCTCTGGGACGGGAGGTGGTATTGTCGCTAAAATGCAGAAAACGTAGGATGGTCTCAAATCGTGTCCTGGACATAGCAGCAGAGAACATGGGCATGTGATGAATTGGGTGCGTTGACCAATATGACCGCAATTCATGCTTTTTTGTCAGGCCCATGTTGAGGAGAAGGCCCAAAAAAATTTTAAGTTCGGAAACTTGGACTGGTTTCCACCGGAAAGGCTGGGCATAATAGCTTCCCGGGTTAGCGGTTATAAATTGTGTGGCATACTGGTTGGTCTCTGCCACGACTAAGTCCAAGAGCTCCGCAGTCAAGAACAGCTCAAAAAATCCCAGGGCCGAACCGATTTGAGCCGTCTCAACCCGAACTCCAGACTGGGCGGTGAAAGGGGGAACTACTGGTGCGGCTGAAGTTGGTGACTGCCAATCAGGATTTGCCAGCACCTCAGGGACTCTAGGGGCTCTACGGGCCCGTCTTTGCGGTGGCTGCGACGGGGTAACTATTGCACGTGCCACCGTACCAGCTTCAACTGCCCTTCTGGTGCTCGCTACTTCACCAGGTTGTACGGCAGTGCTGGTACTAGGTCCAGGAAGGGCTGCGCTGCTGGTGTATGCCTCACCACGTGATCCGGCAGCGACAGCCCCACTCTGCTGCTCTTGAAGCGGATCCTGCGTAACCTGTGGTCTAGCGACATGGGGCCGGGTACGCCTGGTGCTGCCAGGGACCTCCACCTCCTCGTCCGAACTTTGGGTCAGAGAGCCACTGCTTTCCACAGGTTCATATTCTGACCCGCTAGATTCGTCAGATGAGGGTTCCCACTCCTCATCCGACTGGGTCAGAATCCTGTAGGCCTCTTCAGAAGAATACCCCCTGTTTGACATTTTGGACTACTAAATTTAGGGGTATTCCCTGAGACTACCCAAGAAAAAAAGCAAACCTGTCTTACAAAGGGGAGGCTAGCGAAGTACCGGAGGCTGCTGCGGTTGATAAAAAATATCAAAACTGATTTTTTTATCGCCGCAGTGCGTGTAAAATGAATGTGCAGTGATCAAAAAATATATATTTTTTGTCACTGCGGTGGGGCGGGCGTGGGTGAACGCACGTGTGGGCGACCGATCAGGCCTGATCGGGCAAACACTGCGTTTTGGGTGGAGGGCGAGCTAAGGTGACACTAATACTATTATAGATCTGACCGTGATCAGTTTTGATCACTTACAGATACTATAAAAGTACAAATGCTGATTAGCGATACGCTAAACAGCGAATAAAAGTGACTGCGGTGCGGTGGGGTGGGCGCTAACTGACGCTAACTACCTAACCAAGGGGCCTAAACTATCCCTAAAACCTAACAGCCAATACCAGTGAAAAAAAAAAAGTGACAGTTTACACTGATCACTTTTTTTCCTTTCACTAGTGATTGACAGGGGCGATCAAAGGGGTGATCAAAGGGTTAATTGGGGTGCAGGTGGGTGATCTGGGGCTAAGGTGTAGTGTTGGTGTACTCACAGTTCAGTCTGCTCCTGTGCTGGATCCAACCGACGAAAAGGACCAGCACAGGAGCAGACAAGCCATATAACAGATCATATTTACTAATATGATCTGTTATATGACTTTGGATTGGATTTTTTGAAAATCGCCAGCCTGCCAGCCAATGATCGTTGCTGGCAGGCTGGTGACGAAATACTTCTTTTAATTTTGCCGGCCCGCGATGCGCATGCGCGGGCCGGCTTTGAGCGAAATCTCGCGTCTCGCGAGGTGACGCGTATATGCGTGACTCTGCGCAGCGCTGCCACCTCCGGAACGCAATCCTGCGTTAGGCGGTCCGGAGGTGGTTAACATGCTGCAGTTTTAATATGTGCACAACATGTCAATTTGCAATATGTGGAAATGTTTAAATCTTATCTACTTTTCTGCTACTGTAAAACACTGCTGTTTTTGTGCCTGCAATTCACAAGAAATAGTAGAAAATTCTCAGCATGTACATATTCGGAATAAAAAGTGGCAGTAAGCCTTCGCTGCATCTCCTGAGAACTATGATGGTCATCCTTAGTACCAAGGCATTAGTGGTTATCATCAGAGTTCACAAAAGGACTGTAGATCATCTATAGCCATCATGCATAGTGCAGGGACATATGAGACTAACACCAGTTGTCATGTCCATTCTCATTTGATATTTTTGGATGGTACATTGGCAAGTCTTTGGTATATCCATGATATTGTGGAGTCAGTTCTACTGCCTTTATTGGCAGCCAGCTCGACCACCATATTTATCCCTCATCAAGAATGTCTGGGATTGGATGATAGGTTGACGAATCTCCCACGCACAGCAACCAACAACCACCTTGACTAAACTACAGATCTAAGTTGCAAGAGCTTGATATGGCATACCACAGGAGGATAGACAGTGTCTGTATGACCGTAACCATTCCAGAGTGGCAGCCTGTATTGAAGCACGAAGGGATGCCCCCTAGTATTAATGTGACCCTCCGTCAACATATACCCTGCTACAGAACCCAAAATAAAGGGTGCATCACCTTGGGTGTGTGATCATTAAAAGAAAACCATCTGTAGTTTATACTTTGTCAATCTCAGCTCAATCGCAGTAAGTTTTGAAGGCATTCCGTTTTTTTTATTTTTTATTTTTTTATTTTATACTAGTGTATATAACTAAGTTACATATTTGAAGATGACAGATCATCATTACTAGAGGGGCTTTACCAATATCGATATAAAATACTTGGCAGTAGAGGTAAGTCAAATGTGAAAAACCTGCATTGTTTTGACATTACATCCCTTCCTTTCCATCTTAAAGTCCTTCATAAAAATGTAAAACTGCAAAAATAAAACAGAGAAAGCAATGATAATGCTCCCTTAGCAAAAATATTGTACTAAAAATTGTTATAATTCAGTTTTCAGTGACAGATTATTATGACAGTTATTCAGGTTAATTCGGGTTAATTTCTAACATATAACAAAATAATAGCAAAGACATGTATTGTGGTACTTGTGGTTCACCGCGGGCATTCTCCACCGTATGCATTTTTGCTGGGGATCGCGATTAGCAACGGGCCACAAGTGCAGGATTTGCTCCCCTATATATATGCACGACTGCATGTGGGTTTGAGCACCGCCTGCTAATACCACGCTAGTCTTTTTAGTTTATTAATTTCTAACATAGGTAACATAGGTAGCATGAGTGGATCATTAGCATAATTAAATATATTTACATATTTTCTAATAAAATCGGAGACTGACAGCCATGGACCAATAATTTTTGGCTCATTATGACTGCATTCACATGCAGTATTCATCCTCTCTGTAAGGGGATGAACAATAGTTACTGTGATCATTCATCCCTATATAGATTAATTGTTTGTTGGTAGAACATTCCTGTTTACACAGGGCCTTGTGCTGCTAACAAAGAATAATTTTATGTGCTGCATAAATGACAGATCACCCTACAAATAGAGATGAGCGGAGTTAATGAAAAATTTGATTTGGCTACTTTTTAAAATTTTATAAAGAAATTTGATTTGTGACAAATTACTTCTTCACAAAGCACATTCCTTTGTATGTTGCGGGCACAATGATGGAGAACAGCTATCGCCACACCTCACGGTTCTCACTGACACGTGTTCATGAACTGATTAAGGAAGAGTGAACTGTGAGCAAGGGGTTATGGCCACCACATTCCCCAGACTGGTCCACATGCAATTTTTATCTGTGGAGGAATTTAAAACAGAAAGTGTCCGCTAACAATCCAGATCCCCTGATGAACTCAAGGAAAACATCACAAACACTATCCACAACATCACTGCTGAAGATCTACAAACAGTATCAGCCAACAAAATCCGACATGCCTAAAGATGCATAGACGTGAACGAAGACCACTTTCAGCATCTTTTGTGACTTGTGGGTAATTAAAAAAAAAGCAACAAAAAAACAAAAAAACACTTGCTCGTCCATCTTGTCATACTATCGCTGGAGGCGGGCTACTTTTTTGTAGGCCATCCTATGTTATTACAGGAAAATATTAACATATACAACAAACACATTGGACATCATTTATTATTCAAAAAAAGTAATCTTTTCCAGGTTTATAAATATCCTTTTTGTTAAAAAAAAGTTATTTTTATATTTTAGATATATTAATATTTTAAGCTCTGATAATTACAAATTTTTGAATTGCATTTAACATGTACCATCAGGAATAATACCATGCTTGACCTGCTTTGTGAACAGGGCTAATTAATGTAAAACTGCTTGAAAATGCCTCATTGCCTCGAGCAAAGAAAACATTAAAATGATATGTAACTCCAAAATCTTTTTTAATGTATAGAACCATCTGCTTTATTAAAATAACTGTCATTAATATGGAATTTAGATGTATTAATTTAATTATTATGCAATATAGCTAAGGTGTGAAATAGTTTCATTATGCTGAAACTGCAAATGATTGAACCCCTGTTGCCATCAACTGGCTCATTAGATGATCTTGTGAATTTTTTGGGCAGTTGCAGTTTTATTAAGTGTAAAATATTTCTATATTTGGAGAAAAAAAAAAACAACACATAGAAAAGATCTTTTTTACCTGTAATCTGGAAAGAAAAAGAAAGAACAAAATTATATAATTTACAAAAACATCCTAAAAAATAATAAAATTAAGTCTGCACTAAAAATGAGCAAATTTCTTAAAATTTATTTCAAGTCTAATTTTAATCAATATTATTATTTTTTATTTGAATCTAAATCGATTATGCTCTAATCAAAAGTGCTCCAATTGGCCTGAAAATTGGTATATGACACTTTGAGATGTCCTAGGTCTTATATTTTTTTCTCTTGTCTTTCTCTTTTTTTCTCTCCTCCTACCCCTTTTTACAAAATGACAGCAATAGTAAATAGAGACACTGACATATACAGCTATGGGTAAGGACATGGTTGATGGTGTTAACTAGGGGTGAGCAAATTGCGCTTCAGATCCAAGATCCAAGGTCAATTCATTCTCCGGAGACGTGTCAGATCTACCTCAGCCTACAGTTAAACTTTAGGGAGATCGTATCCTGGTGTACATCACTGTACATTGCAGCAACACACACAGCTAATTCTTTCTGGTAGCGAAACAGTTACTGTGCATCAGAATCACAGTCAGGTCACATATATGGACATGCACATCATTTTGCAGGCCATCAACAGTCCTAGCTAACCCCTAGCTAAACCAAAAGAAAAGCATACAGCAGCCTTCAGGAAAAGCAAAAAAAGTTAAATGCTGCAGGAGCTGTGTTTTAATGACTATTTTAGTGGAACAAAATAAGAACATGGAGGTAGCACCAATAAAGTACTGGAGAAAAAAAGAAAAAAAAAAGAAAGAAAAACTAAAAAAAGTTTTTTAACCCCTTTAGGACACAGCCTTATTTCACCTTAAGGACCAGGCCATTTTTTGCAAATCTGACCAGTGTCACTTTAAGTGTTGATATCTTTAAACCGCTTTGACTTATCCAGGCCATTCTGAGACAGTTTTTTCGTCACATATTGTACTTCATGACCCTGGTAAAATGAAGTAAAAAAAAAATTGTTTTTATTTATAAAAATGTTTTGAAAATTGCTAATTTCCACGTTTCAATTAATCTACTTCTATAATACATAGTAATACCTACAAAAATAGTTATTACTTTACATTCCCCATATGTCTACTTCATGTTTGGATCATTTTGGGAATGACATTTTATTTTTTGGGGGATGTTACAAGGCTTAGGAGTTTAGAAGCAAATTTTGAAATTTTTCTAAAATATTCAAAAACCCACTTTTCAAGGACCAGTTCAGGTCTGAAGTTACTTTGTGAGGCTTACATAATAGAAACCACCCAAAAATGACCCCATTCTAGAAACTACACCCCTCAAGGTATTCAAAACTGATTTTAAAAACTTTGTTAACCCTTTAGGTGTTTCACAAGAATTAATGGAAAATAGAGATACAATTTAAAAATTTCACTTTTTTGGCAGATTTTCCATTTTAATATTTTTTTTTCCAGTTACAAAGCAAGGGTTAACAGCCAAACAAAAGTCAATATTTATGTCTCTGATTCTGTAGTTTACAGAAACACCCCATATGTGGTTGTAAACCGCTGTACGGGCACACAGCAGGGCGCAGAAGGAAAGGAATGCATACGGTTTTTAAAAGTCAGATTTTGTTGGAATGATTTTTTTACACCATGTCCCATTTGGAGCCCCCCTAATGCACCCCTAGAGTAGAAACTCCAAAAAAGTGACCTCATTCTAGAAACTAAACCCCTCAAGGTATTCTAAACTGATTTTACAAACTTTGTTAACCCTTTAGGTGTTCCATAAGAATTAATGGAAAATAGAGATACAATTTCAAAATTTCACTTTTTTGGCAGATTTTCCATTTAAATTTTTTTTTCCAGTTACAAAGCAAGGGTTAACAGCCAAACAAAACTCAATATTTATGGCTCTGATTCTGTAGTTTACAGAAACACTCCATATGTGGTCATAAACCGCTGTATGGGCACACGGCAGGGCACAGAAGGGAAGGAATGCCGTACAGTTTTTGGAAGCTTCCCTGATGCACCCCTAGAGTAGAAACTCTAACCTTTTTGTTATTTCCAGGTTAGATCATGTGATATTTTTATAGACCAGGTTGTCACGGACGCGGCGGTACCTAATATGCATACTTTTTTATTTATTTATGTAAGCTTTACAACAGTGATTTCATTTTTGAAACAAAAAAAAGTTTTAGTGTTTCCATAGTCTGAGAGCCATAGCTTTTTTCAGTTTTTGGGCGATTATCTTGGGTAGGGTATGATTTTTGCGGCATGAGATGACGGTTTGATTGGCACTATTTTGGGGTGTGTGTGACTTTTTGATCGCTTGCTATTACACTTTTTGTGATGTAAGGTGACAAAAAATTGTTTATTTAGCACAGTTTTTATTTTTAATTTTTTACGGTGTTCATCTGAGGGGTTAGGTCATGCGAGATTTTTATAGAGCCGGTCAATACGGACGCGGCGATACCTAATATGTATGCTTTTTTTAATTTATGTAAGTTTTACACAATAACAGCTTTTTTAAAACAAAAAAAAATATGTTTCAGGCTGGGTTCACACTTGAGCGTTTTACAGCGCGTTCAAACGCTCAACACATGAAAACCAATGCTTCCCTATGGCCCTGGTTCTCACTTGAGCGTTTTACAGCGCTGAAAAACGCGCTGTAAAACGCCCTATGCTCAAACAAGTACTTGAGCTTCTTTGGGGCGTTTTGACGCGCGTTTGTGGCCATAGGACATTGCAGTCAATCACACAAACGCGCGTCAAACGCGCGTTTACTATTGCAAAAAACGCTCGTCAAAAACGCGCGTCAAAAACGCGCGTTAAACGCGCATATCAAAGACGCTCAGGTCTGAACCCAGCCTTAGTGTCTCCATATTCTGAGCCATATTTTTTTTTATTTTTTGGGCGATTGTCTCAGGTAGGGGCTCATTTTTTGCGGGATGAGGTGATGGTTAGATTGGTACTATTTTGTTGGCTTCCGCCTTTTTGATCGCTTGCTGTTTTACTTTTTGTGATGTAAGGTGACAAAAAAATTGTTTATTTTTTTTAAAAAATTTTTACGGTGTTCATCTGAGGGGTTAGGTCATGTGATATGTTTATAGAGCCGGTCGATACAGACGCGGCGATTCATAACATGTCAACTTTCCCCCGCCCCCTATTTTTTACCAATTTTTTTTTACTTTATTTGGGGGAAATGACGTTTTTTTGTTTATTTTTACTTGAAACGTTTAATTTTTTCGGGGGAAAACTTAATTTTTTCTAAAAAAAAATTCACTTTCTTTTTTGTCCCACTTTGAGACTTCAACTTTTGGGGGTCTAATCCTTTACAATGCATTCCAATACTTCTGTATTGGAATGCATGGGCTGTATGAGTTATACTGCGTGTATTACTCATACAGCTTCCGGCCTGTGAGATCCAGGGGGCTGGATCTCACAGGCTTCTCACCGGAAGGCAGCGCAATGCCTTCCTTAGGCATCGCGCTGCCCTCCATGCCATCGGGTCCCTCCTACAGCCCCACAGGGACCCGATGGCACCTGCGCCCGCCGCCGCCACGCCATTGAAAAGCCGCAAACCGCAAATCTGAATTGACCTGCGGTTTGTGGCGATCGGCGACATGGGGGTGTCACAGGACCTCCCTGCGCATTTAGCCAAGGTGCCTGCTCAACGATTTGAGCAGGTACCTTGTTCCGATCACCGCCCGCCGGGCAGCGGAGATCGGAAATACACATAACCTACCGGTACATCATGTGTCCTTAAGTATCGGGACAACATGCCGTACCGGTACATCATGTGACCTAAAGAGGTTAATTTATGTTGTGGCAGTGCAAAAACATGCTTTTGAATCCCTTATGTTAGTTGTAAACTGACTGTATCACTATTAGGCTTAGTTCACATTTGGTCAGTTATTCATGATGAAAACCACAGAAATAAGATAATAATGCACTTAGTAATGTAGATGCAAACATTATACATGGACAAAGTCGGGTCCATGTAGGCGGGTCCTACGCTAAACCTACCTAAGCCATTGGGTTTCTATGTTCAGGAGCGCAGACACCGCACATATGGTGTGCTGCTCCTAGTCACCTCCATGTGCATAAAGCAACCAATGGGAGGAGGAGCCAGCACACCCATATGTACCACCTAATCAAGGCGCTCTATTGGATAGGAAGGGCAAAAGTGCAGAGGAATGCTACTCCCAAGATAAAATAGGTGCACATTCACACTGGAAGGTGCCACTCTCTCAAGCAAATACTACATAGACAAAAAAATCCACAGAAAACACTAAGATAAAAACATCCTGCACGATATGATATACAAATGTGCGGATGTCCCTGGCCATATTATTGAAGAAAACCACAGAAATAAGATAATAATGCACTTAGTAAAGTAGATGCAAACATTATACATGGACAAAGTCCTCACTCTGATATGATAATATCTGAGACACTTAGTCAATATATTTTGATCAAAACACATCTAAACCTGCCTACCAAGCGCCAAGGTGGTCTCAGGTCAGGCGGGTCCTACGCTAAACCTACCTAAGCCATTGCACATGGAGGTGACTAAGAGCAGCACATCATATGTGCGGCGTCTGCGCTCCTGAACATAGAAGCCCAATGGCTTAGGTAGGTTTAGCGTAGGACCCGCCTGACCTGAGACCACCTTGGCACTTGGTAGGCGGGCTTAGATGTGTTTTGATCAAAATATATTGACTAAGTGTCTCAGATATTATCATATCAGAGTGAGGACTTTGTCCATATATAATGCTTGCATCTACTTTACTAAGTGCATTATTATCTTATTTCTGTGGTTTTCTTCAATAATATGGCCAGGAACATCCGCACATTTGCATATCATATCGTGCAGGATGTTTTTATCTTAGTGTTTTCTGTGGATTTTTTTGTCTATGCAGTTATTCATGATACCTAATCAGAGAGTAGACTTGGCTTGTGAATTTAGCTCACGATAAGTGATGTCTGACCAAATAACAGAAGTGTGACATCACTGCCTATTTTTTCTTTTCTTCTTCTGATCTGTCAAAAGAACAGCCCAAAAAAGTGGATCCTGCATTTTAAGCATCCGCCTTCAACCCTCAGTATTTGGTCAGCATTTGATCAGTATTTGTAAGGAAAAAACTAGAGCGAGTCCAAAACAGATATAAAATGTGATGGAAATATTTGCATGTCTTCTGTGTTTTAGACCCACTACTGAGGGTGATGAAGACCATGTGATGAAGGCCTTACGAATGCTCAAACGACAGGACAAATTTTTTTTGTTAGTTTTCTGACGGATCAGAAGAACGGAAAAATAAACAGTGATGTCAACACGACCAAACGGACACTAGTTCCTTGTAACAGACTGGTTAGTGTGGTAACAGCATGGAGAGTCACAATAGTGGCCCTGTAACAGAGTGGTGAGGGTGGCAAGAGCATGAAGAGTCACAATAGAGTCCCCAGAACAGAGTGGTGAGGGTAGCAACAGCATGAAGAGTAGTGATGAGCGGCAGTGGTCATATTCAAATTTGTGATATTTCGCAAATATTTTGTAGAATATTTGTTGAATATTCTTGAATTCGATTTTTTTAATTGGAAAATCAGCAAGGTAATAATCGCTTAATATGCGAATATTACGCAATCAGTACAGGTGTGTGTTAAAACAAATATATAACGCTATAGAATATAGTGCTATATATTTGTTTTTAGAAAATTAGTTTTTTTCCCCATCTGAACAGTACACATGATTCCTTCCTGCTTTTTGCTTGTGGGCCAATGAGTCATTAACCCACAAGCAACTTAAGCAGGGAGGAATCATGACTTCAGATGGAAAAAAAAATGACAAACAGTCTAAAAAACTAATATATAGCACTATATTCAATATAGTGCTATATATTTGTATTTTAGAATAGTCAGCATTTTTTTCATTCTTAAGTGAACGCTGAACACTGTTCACTTCAGATGGAAAAAAATTACAAATATTCTAAGAAACGAATATATAGCACTATATTCAATATAGTGCTATATATTAGTTTTTTAGAATATTCGTCATTTTTTTCTATCTGAAGTCATGATTCCTCCATGCTTAAGTTGCTCATTGGCCCACAAGCAAGAAGCAAGGAGGAATCATGGTTTCAGATAGAAAAAATGACGAATATTTGATATAACGAAAATATAGCACTATATTTGAAATATTCGCAAATTCTCGAAGTAGCAATATTCGAGATAAAAATTTGCTTTTAGAATATCCGTGCTCAACACTAATGAAGAGTCACAATAGTGACCCCGGAACAGATTTAGGAGAAGGGGAGGGGGGGGGCAACAGCAGTGCCAGTAACAGCACAAGATTGTGTCACGGCCATGGCTATGACCGTGACTCCTCTACTGCATGCGGTTGCCTGCGGTTTGGTTCTGGTGTTCAACCACAGGTGAGGGCCGCTTGTGTGCTGCCTCACTTGTGGTTGCCACGGGCAACACGTTGTAGTTTTGGTATTGCCGCTGTAGAGCAGCCTGAGCTGGTGCTAGGCAGCTGGCGGCAATCTTCATGCGGTTACACCTAGCAACCTTTATGTTAGGTGTGTGTGTTTGTATGTCTGTGTACACTCTGTGTTATGTGTGGTGTGCACTTACATCTTCCCCTCACTGTGGTTGCCCGTGGCAACGTTTGGTCATTGTGTGTACATGTGGTGGCAGTGTCTCGGCCTTCGGGCTGACTCCCAGGACATGAGTGCCACCCATGTCGTTGCCTGCGGCAACAGCCACAGTGTGTGTGTTGTTTGGACACTTCTCCTTTTAAGTGTGTATTTCCCTTCTTTGGTGCTGGAAGGATTAACTCCCTTCCCAGTGTGTTTGTGTTTCACTGGGTGTGTCCGACTGTGGGGTGTGGCTTCTTTGCCTATATAGCCTCACTGTTTCCCAGGGCTGCAGGTTGCTTCAGCCGTGCTTAGCTGAAGCAGCCTCCTGTGTTTACTACCTGCCAGTGAGAGCCACCCCTGTGGTCATAACCATAATGTCACATTTAAGTTTATGTCTAGTTATGTGTGATGTCTATTTGATGTTTCCTTGTGATTTTGTGCAGCTATGGATCTGGGTCCCTGTGTAGGGATGCGTTGTGATCTGCACCCTGCCAGCACAGGGATCCAGTCAGCAAGGCTGTGGCAGGTAGGTGGAACTCCTTGTTCACCTGCCATATCCATAGAGCTGTTTATGTTCCCCCTTTTCCAGCAGCTTTGCCATTGAGACTCCTGCTCCTCCGTGCCTAGGAGGAGTGGGTTGTCTTACCCTGCTCCTTAGCCCAGGGACCGGACAGAGGGTAAGTCAGGGCTCCTAGGTTCCCGCGCATGGGTCCTCCTACCTTTAAGGTCGGCCCATGCAGATAGGAGTTAGGGTCAGGTTAGGTACGCTGTAGGAGGTGACCTGCTCCCTAATCCTGTTGTCCTGGCCGAGCAGCCATAACATCAACTGGCATCGCACGGCTGAGGATTTCCCCCATCCTCAGCCGTGACAGATTGTGGCTGACCGCAGTAGGAGCAGATGGAAGTAGAGGCAGCAGGTGTGTAGCATCAGACGGGTGGCAGCGTCAGAATAGTGGCAGCAGCACGTGGCCAGAAGTAATAGCCAATTTTTCACAATATTCCGGTGTGGCAGCACACTATAGACAGATCTTTACTGCCAGAATGATCTAGTCTGTTGCATTAGGCACAGGTGTCTGTGAATTCTGGTTTATTCATACCTGATTCACCTTTATAAAGTTAGACTCCCAATGATGTGTTGAAAGCCGAGTTCTCTTTGAGGTTACTATGCCACCCGCCGCTGTAATCACTAGCTCTGATGCCACCAGTTTTCTTGAAATTTTAAAGACATCTTGTAGTTTGGTGGAAGACTTCAGGAACCGAGTGACAACGAGATTGAAGACGTGAGCCATGCAGGGCACATGGGTCAGCTCTCCTTGATGCAGTGCAGACTGCAGAATGTTCATTCCATTATCGGTGACCAATGTTCCTATCTCCAGTTGGCAAGGAGACAGCCAGGATTCGATTTCTTGGTTGATGACACGGAACAGATTCTCCCCAGTGTGACTCTGTTCGTTAAGGCCGCAGGTGCAGAACTGCATAATAACGCCATGCTTTGCTTAGGTAGTATGCTAGAGGACTAATCTGATCTGTGCCTGTATTGCTATCACCTGGCTAAGTTGCTGTTGTCTCTGGGACAGAACCACATTTCCCCAGTTGGCTATAAAGGAGATACTGTTTATTGTCCTTAACTATAGTTAGAGCTCCACACGTCAGTGCTGGCAGGAACTGTACCAGATGCCGACAGGCTCAAGGACTGGCCCACCTTCTGCTCAACATATGTGTGTAGGGCTGGTACAGCTTTTTTAGAGAAGTAATGATGGCTTGGGACCTTGGGTGGGCACAAGCCATCAGTTCTCTGAACTGTTCAGAGTCCACGATATGAAAAGGGAGGGACTGTAGTACCAGCAACTTGGTCAGATGTATGTCCAGATTCTGCACTGTTGGATGAGTGAACACATACTGTCGTCTCTTTGCAATGACCTCAGTGATTGCTGGCGAAACACGTGAAAAGGAGTAGGAGGAGCATCAGGAGCATTAGACGAAGTGAAGGAACGACAGCTTCCTTTTGCTGAGGTTGAGGAGTCCTGACCCTTTTATGGTGACACTCCATTTGTTGACGCAGGGTCAATGGTGCCAAAATTTGCACCCTGACGCCACTTCACCTTCTAAACATATGTCCTGCATACCGCCACGCTAACATCCTTTAGCAACTTGATAAAAAATTCCTACACTGCCGAGTATGCCACAATCTGCAACAGATATACTTCAAAAAGTGGTGTATATCTGTAAATAAATGATCTCCTAAGTCTTAATGGCGCAGCGGGTGAACTAGATAAATTTGCCTATATATCAGACCGCCTGTTGAAACTAAGTCTGATGCACTATAAAGGCTCATGCACATGACCGTATGTATTTTGATGCTCATTAAGTCTATCTATAACAGAACAGATTAAGTATTAAAGACAAAGTAGGTGAACTAGGTAAATGCACTTATATATTAGACCGCCTGTTGACAATGGGTCTGATGCACAGCAAGTCTATGTATAACAGAACAGATTAAGTATAATTGGTGCAGCAGATAAATTAGAATGCGCCTATGCATTAGACCGTCTGTTGAGACTAAGTTTGATGCACAGTAAATCTATGTATAACAGAACAGATTACATCTTATTGGCGCAACAAGTGAACTAGATAAACGTGCCCATATATTAGACCACCTGTTGAAACTAAGTCTGATGCACTGTAAAGGCTCATGCACACAACCGTATGTATTTTGCGGTCCGCAAAAAATGGATCCGCACAAAATACAGAGGACATCCATGTGCATTCCATATTTGGCGGAACGGAACAGATGGCCCTTCATAGAACAGTACTATCCTTGTCCGTAATGCGGACAATAGTAGAACATGTTCTATTTTTTTGCGCAACGGAAATACGGACATACGGAAACGGAATGCAAACGGAGTAACTCACATTTTTTTTTGCAGACCCACTGAAGTGAATGGTTCTGCATACGGTCCACAAAAAAAAAGGAATGGACACGGAAAGAAATTGCATTCGTGTGCATGAGCCCTAAGTCTATGTATAATAGAAAAGATTAAGTATAAAGGGCGCAGCAGGTGAGCTAGGTAAACACACATGTATTAGACGTGTATTAGACCGCCTGTTGATGCTGAGTCTTATGCACAGTAAGTCTATGTATAATAGAACAGATTATGTATGAATGGAACAGCAGGTGAACTAGATAAACATGCCTATATATTAGACAGCCTGTTAATTAAAAGTCTTCTAAAACACTGTCCCTAGCGTTTGCCATGTCTTTTCCTATGCTCAGTTCAAAGTGAAATGGTGAAGACATTTTATAGGGCTGTGACATCACTGCTGATTGGCTGGCTGCCCGTTATTATGGGTTACATTGCATTTCTGGGCTTCTTACTTTCACTTTGTAACATGTGTAGCCGTCATTTAAGAAAAAGGAAAAAAAGTTACCACAAAGTGTGAGTAAATTTCATAAAATTTTTCCTGACATTCGGATTAAATTCCAGTTCGTTAATGTCAATTCGCTCAACACTAGTTATAATTTACAAAGAATATATACATTAGAAAGCTCTTTTATGACATTGAATACTGTGTGAAATAAATTAATACCTATGCTGATAGGTGCACAGGAATTTGCACAGAACTGTATTTTGGCTTAGTTTTGAAAATGGGACTGCATTTTACCAGTGACTATAATTTCATAAAGAGGCATACAGAGTCTTTATCTGTCAGGTTCTTTACAATTCTGAGGAAAAAAAAACATAATAATGCATTGCTGCAAATTGTTAGTTAGCACTTAGGCTTATAAAAAACAAGTAAAGCATCTAGGTCAGGGGTGGCCAACCCGCGGCTCGCGAGCCGCATGCGGCTCATTGAGCCTTCATTTGCGGCTCGCAGGGGAGCGGTGCGGCCAGCGATTACTCTCTTTTCTGCAGCGCGTAAGTGAAGCGCTGGAAGGCTGGAACGAGGTGGACTCAGAGCGCCGAGAGCGGGAACGTGACTCAGTCACTCACTGCAGCTCCGCCTCCTCCTCCGGCAGAGAAGGCAAAGCTGCAGTGCTTATCCCCGCCACCAGCCGCCGATGTGCCCGCCCACGGCCCCACACCCCCACTGTGAGTGTGTTTGTGTGTGACCTAATGCCCGCCTCCAGTCTTCTCAGTGCCAGCCCAGGAGCCAGATTGATCAGACCGCAGGCTGGGTCTATGGGGGCGGCAAGAAGTGGCGCAGCAAGCAAGGAGGACCTGCTTCCAGCTCCATAGTAAATTTTAATGAATGTTAATGGTGGACAGCAGGGCAGTGGGCACTCAGAGCAGCAGTGGCAGAGAGACTCACTAAGGCCAGCAGCAGCCATTTTAGTCCGATTACAACCACTCTGCAGCTTTGGCTCTAATCTGACTGAAATGGCTGCTGCTGGCCTCAGTCTCTCTGTTACTGCTGCTCTGCCTTTTTTTTCACAGGTGCCACTGCCCAGCACACCAAGTGTGTTTGAGCATATGGGTGGTCATCTAAGCATGGGGGGGTCATCTGAGCATGGGGGGGACATCTGAGCATAAGGGGGTCATCTGAGCATAGAGCGGTCATCTGTGCATAGAGCAGTCATCTGAGCATAGGGCGGTCATCTGAGCATAAGGGTGTTATCTGAGCACAGAGCGGTCATCTGACCATGGGGCGGTCATCTGAGCATGGTGCGGTCATCTGAGCATGGGGCGGTCATCTGAGCATAGAGCGGTCATCTGAGCATGGGGCGGTCATCTGAGCATGGGGCGGTCATCTGAGCATGGGGCGGTCATCTGAGCATGGAGCGGTCATCTGAGCATGGGGCGGTCATCTGAGCATGGGGCGGTCATCTGAGCATGAGGCGGTCATCTGAGCATGGGGCGGTCATCTGAGCATAGAGCGGTCATCTGAGCATGGGGCGGTCATCTGAGCATGGGGCGGTCATCTGAGCATAGAGCGGTCATCTGAGCATTGGGCGGTCATCTGAGCATGGGGCGGTCATCTGAGCAAGGGGCGGTCATCTGAGCGAGGGGCGGTCATCTGAGCATGGGGCGGTCATCTGAGCATGAGGTGTCATCTGAGCATGGGGTGTCATCTGAGAAATCTTGAAACACATTGTGAAAAACAAAGATTGCCAGAAGTCTCACTAAAGCTGTCTACATTACAGGTAGGAAAGGTGGTTTAAATGCACTTTTAAATGTTTTATAACTCAATTGCAGTAATACTGTCGTGTGCACGCATATTTGTGTAAACGGATAGCTTGTGGCTCCTGGCAGTCATACAATTATTTTTTTCTGGCTCTTTGTGTCTGTAAGGTTGGCCACCCCTGATCTAGGTGATCAGGAAGGTAGCGTTCCTTCCCACAATTGTCTTCTCATCAGTGGAAGACACTGCTGCTATTATAGGCACCTATCTCCTTCTCAGTATGGGGAGGAGTGATCATTAATGCCATAGCTCGTCCCCACAATGAATCATTATTTGTTGTCGGCAGATCGTGATTACAAAGTATGATCTACCATCGACAAAGAATGATTTTTAAACCTGCTGAAAGATTCCAGTTCCCAATGGATGAACATTGTTCATCAGGTAATTGGTGGCAGTATTACACTGCCAGATCATCGCTAAGGAGTGATCATATGAACACTTGTTAGTAATGATCTGTACAATTATCTGCACATATCATATAAGCTTTAGCAATACATTATTATGGTGCTGTAATCACTTAGAAGTGTCAGCCCTATTATACTGCAACCTGTTTTCACTGCCAGGATTGGCATTCTCCATATCACGTGACCTGTGTCTCTTGACAGGGGTAGGAGGTTGGACTTTGTCATTCTCAATGCATAACCCTTTCCTTTCTGCTCATGTAATAGTCAGCAAGTTATCACTGTGATACCATGGAAGTCCATGGATACCCTAGCAATGGCATAGGTGCCTCTCACTCGGGCTATTCTATACCTTATCCCTTTTATGTATAGGATCAGTGACAAGGGAGGGGAATGTGGTATGTATTGCAGGCTAATTTACCCAAAAATAAGGGCTTCTCTAATTTATAGTGTATTAGCATCTTATATCTACACTAATGGCAATATCGGCATTATATGGCTACTTAACTCTTTACATTGGTCATAGCTTACTAAATGAAAGCTGTATATGAGAAGCCCTCATTGAGGCACCTCGGACTCAAGGATTCTAGTCTATAAATCCATCTGGCTTCCTCCTGTAATAATTTCAGATCCAATTTTCCGCTTCTTGGTCACAGTTTTTTTCTTGCAATACCCCACAATTTTAACACTTTGGGGTTAACATTGTGTCTGTAGAGAGGGGTATCCTTTTTAGTATTGATAGCACTGACGTGTCCAGAAATTATTCTTCTTAGTTTCTGTATTGTTTTGCCCACATATAACTTTGGACAGGTGCACGTTGCCACGTACACAATGCCGCTGCTGCTGCGGCAATTAAAAAATTCCCTGATAGTGTATTCCGACCATCTACTGGGTTCCTGATTTTTTTTTATTCTGGGTAAGTATTTACAAAATGTACAGTTATCACAGGAGAATGAGCCCTGTATTTTTGACTTAAGCCATAATGCATTATCCGTATGTATTTTGGGCAGAAAACTGTGAACCAGATGGTCCCTGACATTCTGCCCCCTTCTATATGTGATACTCGGACATGCTGCCAGGACCCTCCTGAGATCAGCGTCACTCGTAAGTATTCTCCAATGTTTTTTAAAAATCCCCATCATTTGTTGGTGGTGACTATCAAAGGTGCCGATACATCTAATTATCTGAGTTTCCTGGGAAGTATCCTTGATGTTTTTTGATACTATCAACTCCTCTCTTTTTTGATTTTTCACTCTATTGTATGCTTTTTTCAGGGGTTTGCGTGGGTATCCCCTTGCCCTGAAACATCTATACAGTTCCCCTGCCTCTTTTTCAAAGGCTTCCTCTGTACTGCAATTTCTTTTGGCTCTTAAATACTGACCAACTGTCCCCATAGGGTTGAGCCCATGGACACTAACTATGGCTACCGTCAGTCGCTATATGCCAGGAAGCTGTGTGCAACAGGTACCAGGGAGTCTCTAGATAATAATCACCTGTGCCACCTAGAAGTGGGAGACACTCCAGCGGTGGCCCTGCTGCACTTGAGGAGTCTGACCCTGGTAAGGGCTACTCTGGAGCAACCCTCTGAGTTTACTGGCCGGAAAGTTGAGGTAATCTGCCTACATGGTGACTTAAAAGTCTACCCCACCGCTCTGCTGTCTTTAACCACGATTGCCGGCAGGAGGATTTATGAAGTGGCCGTCGCCACAAATTTACACTATAAACTAATAATAGGAAGAGACTTCCCTGGCTTCCCGTGACTGTGGCCAGCTATGAGATTTACCGGTCCCTAAGAGTCAGGGATAACCCCAGGGGATTGGCTTTGCTCAAGTAGGAGGCCAGAACCCTGGGAACCCGAGGCCGAAGGGCCAGCGGTAGGGGTGACCGCCACTTTGGTGGATGAGGGGGAACAACCCTGCTGAATGTGATGGTTGGGGAGGTGGAGGAATTGCTGCCGGGCCCTGAATTGGCAGACTTGAATGTCTCCGGTGAGAATTTCGGTACAGCACAACACAGGTACCCGACATTATCCCGAGCCTGGGAGAATGTGTTAATGATCGATAGAGAACCACAACAACCAGGGGCCGAGTTGATGTTTTCCATGATTTGCTGTATCGGGTCAACCAATTACCGGGGGAGAATGTGGACCAGTTGGTGGTGCTGAAGGCTTATCGCAAACTGGTACTAGATCTAGCGCACCAACATGTTCTTGGGGGTCATCTGGGATTGCAGAAAACACAAGACCATATACTACAGCGGTTTTACTGGCCCAGTGTGTTTAGAGAGGTGGAAGAGTTTTGTAAGTCTTGCCCGACCTGCCAGATAACTAGCCCCCAGCCCCATTTCCGTAGTCCCTTTGTACCTCTCCCGATCATCGAGGTCCCGTTTGAAAGAGTCGCTATGGATCTCATCGGACCAGTACCAAAGTCCGCTAGAGGGCACCAACACATTCTAGTCATCCTAGAGTACGCTACCCAGTACTCGGAGGCGGTGCACTGTGGCGTACATCGACCAAACTCATAGTTAAATGTTCATGTCCAAAGTCATGAGGGAATTGTGCAAGTTGAAACACATAGGGATATCCATCTACCATCCTCAAATGAACGGGCTGGTAGAAAGGTTTAACCAAACCTTAAAAAAATGTAAAAAAAGTGGTGTCCAAAGATGGAAGGGACTGGGACCTCCTCTTGCTCTATCTCACGTTTGCAGTGGGAGAAGTGCCCCAGGCCTCTACTGAGGCGGGCTGTTGGACGTAGCCATGGGAACAACAACTCCGTATAACAACTCCGTATAAAAGTGTTTTTGAATACGTCACCCAGATGCAAGAAACGGATACATGTGGAGGCAGCTCAGCGAGCCCAGAGTCGAATCTATAACCAGCAGGCTCGAGTCCGGAGCTTTAACGCGGGTGATCGGATCTTGGTTCTGGTATCGACAGTGGACAGTAAGTTATTGGCTTTATGGCAGGGGCCCTACGAGGCAATAGTGAAAGCCGGAGCAGGTCTACCATGTTAATCTACTAAAACCTTAGAAGGATAGGGAGACCTGCGCTGAGGACAGGCCGTGGTCGGTTTGTCTAGGGGAAGAGGTTTTGACCCCTATGTCTGCTGCAGGGGAAGCAGTTGTCACAATAGGAATAGCTGCCGGCCTCTCCTCATAACAGACTCAGGAAGACAGGAAGTTCGTTAGTTGGAACACAGATGTGTTCTCGGAACTCCTTGGACGCACTTCCATAATCCAGCATTATATTGTCACCGAGCCCCAGGCAAAAGTCCGGCTTAAGCCGGACTGGGTGCCTGAGGCTCGGCGAAAAGCCATCTTGGAGGAAGTAACTAATGCTGAGGCTGGATATCATCGAGGAGTCTAAAAGTGAGTGGGCCAACCTAATAGTTCTAATACCCAAGCCAGATGAGACATTACGGTTCTGTAATGATTTTAATAAATTATGGCCGCATGCACATGACCGTTGTGTGCATCCCCGTCTGTTCTGTGGAGGTCCCATTCATTTCTATGGAGCTGTGAAAAAAAAACTGATAGTCCTTCGTGATTCCAGTCCGTCAAAAATATATAACCTGTCCTATTCTTGTCAGTGGAAAACGGAGGACGGACCCATTCAAGTCAATGGGTCCGTAAAAAAAAAACAGATGCACAACTGGTATGTCATCCGTGTCCGCGTCCGTGTCCATTTTTTTCTACAAGACCTTTGTGCAATAAAATTACACTTTTCATTAACCTTCCTTTTTTTTCCCCTGTCAGACAAAAAAAAAGGTAGACACAAGGAAGTCGTTCCTGGAAAGGTGGGCTATTATTAGTGATGAGCAGCAGGGGCAATATTCAAATTTGCTATATTTTCTTGATTGTGAAAATCGGCAGTCAGAACATTTGCAATAAAAATTTGCGCAAAATTTTTTACAATCAACACTACTCCGAATGTCAAAGATATTGCAGCCTTCTCATTGGCCCACAACCGAGAAGCAGTGAGGGATAATGGGTACTGATGAAAAAAAATCTAGAATATTCGGGATTACGAATATATTGCACTATATTCTAGATACTCACAAATTTTCGAAGTGCCAATATTCACAATAAAAATTTGCAATTAGAATATTCGTGGTCAACACTAGCTCTTATATGAGGTTGGTTCCCCATTCTGACACTTTAGCGGCTCCGTTGACAGGGCTCTTGAAGGGACAGAAGTCTGTGATGGTCTACTGGAATGACCAGGCGGAAGAGGCTTTTCCCGTGTTAAAGTCGGTCCTGTGCGGGTCACTGGTTTTGGTGACGCCCGACTTCAAGAGGGAGTTTGTGGTACAGACCGATGCCTCTGAAGTAGGCCTTGGAGCTGTACTCTCTCAGGAATTCAATGGGGAGGAACATCCCATTGTTTTCCTGAGCCGAAAACTCACCCCAGCCGAGACTAGGTACAGTATAGTGGAGAGAGAGTGCCTGGCCATCAGCTAATATCTGTTGGGGAGAAAGTTCAGTCTAGTGACTGACCACTCCCCTCTCAAGTGGATGAGCCAGGCCAAAGAGAGGAATGCTCGGGTCACCAGATGGTTCTTATCCTTACAGAACTTTAAGTTCTCTGTAGAGGGGGCGGAGCCTGCACCGGACTGTGATGGCAGCATAGACTAGAGCTCTCCGCACAAGATCCTCAATAGCACTAGCCTACATACTCTGACAGAAGAAATTATGGGCAAGATCGGACATCCTAGGTCTAGGGACACCCCTAACACCGGAAAACCCTTGAAAAATAGCGGGGATATGGAAAAATTCATAAATAAAAGTGGCCGCTACTCCGGTAGCTTGCAGAACCAAGATGGCGCTGACTCCGTCGCACAAGGTCTGTGAGCACGCTACCGACCTCTCAGAAGGGGAGAGTGATGCAGACGACCCTCCCAGCAAGACGGTGCTCCCAATTACCCGCCGCTTCTTGAAGCAGATGCTTAGTAAAGCAATGGAGCCAGTTCTGAACTTACAGCCCTCCACCATGATATGCACCAAATAGGGGATCGAGTGATGGCCCTAGAAACACACCAGGCTGCAGTCCTGGATCACCAAGCAGCTACTGCATCATCTCTACAGAAATGCCGTACTTACCTCAATGAGCTCCATAATGCCGTGGAGTATCAAGAAAACAGAGGACGCAGGAACAACTTGCGGTTCTGGGGAATCCCCAAAACGGTCCCCACAATGGATATTCCTGCAGCAGTCCGCACAATATGCAACTCCCTATTGGGTCCTGAATACCAGATGGACATAATTATTGAGCGCGCTCATAGGGCTCTGCGACCAAAGCCCAAAATATCTGAACCCCCAGGGACGTGATTTGCAAGTTCCTCAATTTTCAAGTTAAACCGGCAGTTCTGGAAGCCGCTAGAAACCACGCAGATCTGTCTTATGAGAAGTCCCCTGTCTCGATTTACCAGAACTTGGCACCCTCAACGCTCAAGAAATGCAGATCCCTGAAACCCCTGACCGACTGGCTCAGGTCTAACAAGATTCCATACAGATGGACATTTCCATTTGGGCTATCTTCTGCCATACAGGACGCCACCTTAACATTTCAACATTCGCTGATTTAGCTGTGATCTACGACCATCTACAGATACCTCTGTTGGAAGTAGAAAACTGGGAGCTGTACCAAGACATAACGGAGCTTCCGGAATTACCGAAAGTGTCTCTATTTGAACTTCCACGTACTCCCAAGACACAGAGATTCAAGCGGAGGAACACCCAGCTAACCCTGTAGATACTTGTCTCAAACCAGCATTCTGTCCATTTTAATCTCTTGGTACCTCTCATGTTCTTGCCCCTTCTCTAATCCTCTGATTTACCTTCTCTCCCTCCTTTATCTGTTGGTACCTTGCCTTTTCACAGTGCTGTCGGTAACCTACCCTCGACCTTCACCTTATTCCACCTGAGCTGTCCTCCGCCTTTTTGCTTTTTCTTTCTTATCCGTTTGTCAAAATGCCTCATTTCTAATGCCTCTCATTGTGCTATGAGGATCACAACTGGGTTGATTAACCATTTCCCCCTTGCAACCTTCATTTTGAGTAACACCTTTACCCATTTAAATGGGCCTAGTTATTTAAAGGTTTGTGTTCTTGTTTTAAGTTCTACTGTTTACATTTCTTTTAAGTTACATGTCTCATCATCATTAACAATCCAAGATGCGTTGAGGGCCCCTCTGGCGTCTGTCTCTCCCCTCCAGATAGTTCAGAATATGTCCGGGCAAGCTGCATATTCCTGGGGAGGACACACGCTTCAACGAGGTAACCTGTATCACTCAAGACACTATGGCTGACTTATCGATTACGTCTTACAATGTTAGAGGCTTTAACTCCTCCTCTAAGAGGAGCCAAGTATTCAAATTATTGTGTAAATCTGGGCCCAGTGTTTTACTCCCCCAGGAAATGCACTTTAAATTCAATCACTACCCCAACTTATCCTTCGCTCACTACTCTCAGTGGTATCACTGTGGAGGTGACTCGTCTGCTTCTGGACGAGTGAGCATCGGATTCCAGAGGAAGGTTCCATTTAAATATATCTCCCACTTACAAGACCCAGAAGGGAGATACCTGTTGGTAAAGGGCTATATAGGCCCCCAAACATATACTATAATAAACCTCTATGCCCCTAACTCCAGACAATCTGCCTGGTTCTCCAAGGTTTTTCCTATCATTGAAACCTTCGCTGAGGGTCTGATTATTCTGGCGGGTGATCTAAATGTTGCTTTAAACCAGCAACTTGATTCCCCCTCCCGGAAATCAGCCCTATCGCTTAGTGTCCTACGCTCCATAAGAGAGGGATTGTGGAATCTGCACCTTATTGACATATGGCATACTTTACACCCTGAAATAAATGACTACACCTTTTATTCCCATGTACATGGCACATAGGAACGTTTGGATTATTTATTTGTTTCCAAAGAGCACTTCCAGCTTTGGCATGAGGCCAAAATAGGCTCTATCCATTTATCCGACCATGCCCCCACCTTTCTATCAATTTCTGCCCCCTTACCTAGCCTGGGCAGATTTAAATGGCGCTTAAACAAATCCATATTAGGTAACCAGACTACTAAGGGAAAGATTTCTGACCTTTTGAGGGAATACTTCTCTCTGAACAAACACCCAGAGGTATCAGATCAATCCCTCTGGGACGCACATAAACCCTACATTAGAGGACATTTTATAAGTATCGGAACATTCCTAAAAAAAAGAAAGGGGTAAAAAACTTGACTCCCTTTGTAAAAAGATCCAAGCCCTAGAATCACTACACAAACGCTCTTTTTCGGAGTCACAACTACAGGAATTATCAAACATACGGGCAGAAATGAAATCCCTCCTCCAATTTTCTACAGCCAAATACTTTCTAAACTCACAACACAAATTTTTGCACATGGTGACAAAGCATCTAAATTTATGATGCGCAGGATAAAGAACAGAAGAAAGTTAAACTACATCCATCAGCTAGAATCCCCCCAGGGTACACCTCTTTACTCATCTAAACTCATAGGAACTCAGTTCCGTGAATTCTATGAGTCTTTATATAACCTACCACAAGCTCTTACACCAAATGCCCACTCTTCCCTTCTCACCTCCTTCTTGGACTCACTTGCTTTGCCGACCATTTTACTAGCACAAAAACAAAAGCTAGCTTCCCCGTTCACACCAGACGAACTAACTACTGCTTTGCAACAATTCCCCTCTGGCAAAAGCCCAGGCCCAGATGGGCTACCTGTCTCATACTATAAAACATTTCAGCAACACCTCCTTCCCCCATCTGCTCTCAGTTTGTAACCTTGCCCTACAGGGGTAACAACTCTCCAGAGATATGACAATGGCTCACATAACTCTCATACCCATCTCACTTCTTAATATAGACCTTAAACTACTAGTGAAAAGGTTGGCCAACCATTTAGCGTTCCTCCTTCCCTTATTTGTGCATGGGGATCAGGTGGGCTTTGTCCGTGGCAGAGAAGACAGAGACAACACATCCAGGGTCCTAAATGAAATATGTCACTCTAGCATCTGCTCTAAACCTTTACTCCTTCTGAGTACTGATGCGGAGAAAGCTTTTGACAGAATCAATTGGACATACCTATGACAAGTCCTGTGTGGATTCAGCCTACCTGATCCCTTTGTACAGGCCACATTTGCAATGTACTCTCATGCATCTGTCTCTGTTCTAATTAATAGTGACTTGTCTGACCCATTTTGCATACAGAATGGCACCTGTCAAGGATGCCCCCTTTCCCCTTTGCTATTTGTCCTAGCTCTGGAGCCCCTTCTCCTCAAACTTAGAGCAGACCCAGAAATCTGAGGAATATCTTTAGGAGGTCAGGAACATAAATTAGCTGCCTTCACGGATGACATTAGGATCATGACCTCCAACCCAGAGAGATCTCTTTCGGCTATCCAAAGCCATTTAGATTTATACAGCTCCCTATCTAATTTCAGCAACTCTTGAGGAGCAACTCCCCATTTGTTTGGTCATCTCCATATCTAACATACTTAGGGATCAAAATAAGCTCCAACATACAGTATCTGAACTTTTCTGACTCAACTACTCCCCTCTACTTCAATCTATTATATCTAGCATAGACAAGCTACATTTCCCCACTCTCTCATGGTTTGGCCGCAAAAACCTCCTTACATCACTGATATTACCCCGTCTCACATCTCCCCCCGGAAAAGATTCCATTAATTTATCTGGAACGGTAAAAAACCGAGACTTTCGCATTTACTGCTCTCACGTCCGAAACGAGCAGGAGGGATCGCTCTCCCAGACCCCGAACTATATGGCAGGGCAGTGCTCCTATCCAGAGCTGTTGAATGGCTCAGAGGATCCAACCTCAAGTCGTGGGTAGCGATGGAGCAAGAGCTCCTGGTTAAACCTTTACGCTCGCTCTTTCTGGGAAACATTAATCTAACCCACATCCCCTCCTAACCCTAGCCGATCATTGAAGCCACCCTCAATGCATGGAAATGGCTCCACTTTACTCTCTGCTCAGTACCCTTTCCATCCCCTCTCCTCTTACTGAAAGATATTTTAGGAACAGCCCCTCCCGCTGTGATCGACTGTACTCCACACGAACTGAGGGAATCGACCATCCCTGTCTCCTCATTCTATGGGCCCACAGGTTCTCTACTCATCATTAAAGATATCCAAAAGAAGCTTACTCCACACCACCAATGCCTGTCCCCTATATCCTACATCCACTAATTTCTATCCCACCATGTATCTGGTGGCGATCTTCATCGTCCACTAGTTTGGTTTGAATCGCTTACTGCTGACCCTAACCCTACAAAAAAGCTTATTTCACAACTCTTTAACAGACTAAACAGACCCTCTATACTTCTTAAACCTGCTTTCATATGACTATGGGAACAGGACCTGGGCCGGGAACTTAATCTCTCAGCACTGCCAGATATACTCTTATCCCCCCACAAATTGCCTCGGTGTGTTCGCATCCAGGAAAATGGATACAAACTTCTAACTAGGTGGTACAAAACACCAGATAAAACATGCCTCTTTTCCAATATGGCCTCAGACAGATGCTAGAGATGCCTTAACAATAGAGGAACTTTCCTCCATATTTGGTGGGATTGTCCTCTTATAAATAAATGGTGGAAATAAATTTTCCACATCAGCAATCAAATTTGCCATCTTCAGTGCAGCTATCCCCTTGTAATTCCTTACTCAACTATTATGATAACACTGAGCCACATACCCCTCCTTTCCTGTTTAAACAACTGCTTACAGCAGCTCGTCTTCTGGTGCCAATATTTGGCTATCTTCTGGAGCAATGGAAGCATAAAATAGACCAGCTATATCGCTTCGAAGAACTTTCCTTTTGGGAAGCTCACAATCACCAAAAGTTCTTAAAACAATGGCGATTATGGCAGGTATATAGACACTCAAACTAATCTACTTTTTTCATTTTCATTTACAACATTATGCATATGTTAATATGTTTACAATTATTCTGATTTGAGGGCCTAAATAGTGTCTCAGAATAATATTTGAGAACTGTGAACTGTAACCGCAGACTGTAAATATATTCACCCCATTCTTCCTTTGGATATGACATTCACCCTAATCCTTCTTGTATCTTACAATACGCAAAAATGTATTATACCTCTATTACTTATAGCATCTTGCAAGACGTCCAGTGCCAATTACATGTACCTTGTTACATTAATTAAATAAAATAAAAAAAAGGTCTCGGTAGAACACAGAGCAGGCCGTTTGCTGGAAAACGCGAATGCCCTGTCCCAGGTTCACTGTTTAGCATGTGTTCACCCCCTCAAGGTTGAACAAATGGGGAAGGGTATGTGACACAATAAAGGGAGTTGTTTGGGGAGTCAGGTATTTTCCTCCAAGTGTGTGCTATTGGACTGATTAGCGGCCAGGTGGGGTCAAACACCCGACTGGACTCATGTGCCAAGTCTGTTCATGGACTCTTTGGACTCTTTGAGACAGAATTGCCAGCTGGGTGTAAACTAACACCAAAACCAAAAGGTGACTTCTTGTGTTGTATGTGACTTTTTGTTTATGAAATTGCCAAGAGTGTGAATAAACACTAAACTGTTTGATTTAAGAACTAGTTGGTGCCTCTATACTGTCTCCGCTGATCCTGTCTACTAGAGCGAATCCCCACAATATACAGTGGCTTGCAAAAGTATTCACCCCCCCTTGACTTTTTTTCATATTTTGTTACATTACAGCCTTAAGTTCAATGTTTTGTTAATCTGGATTTAATGTGATGGATCAGAACACAATAGTCTGAGTTGGTGAAGTGAAATGAGAAAAATATATAAATAAAACTATTGTTTAGAAATAGAAAACAGAAAATTAGCATGTGCAACCAATGGTGCAACCAATTACCTTCACAAGTCACATAATTAGGGAAATTATGTCCACCTATGTGCAATCTAAGTATCACATGATCTGTCATAGCATATACACACCCTTTAAAAAAAAAAAAAAAAAAAAAAGGCTGCAACACCTAAGTAAGAGGCATCACTAACCAACACTGCCATGAAGACCAAGGAACTCTCCAAACAAGTAAGGGACAATGTTGTTGAGAAGTACAAGTCAGGATTTGGTTATAAAAAAATATCCAAATCTTTGATGATCCCCAGGAGCACCATCAAATCTATCATAACCAAATGGAAAGAACATGGCACAACAGTAAACCTGCTAAGAGACTACCGCCCACCAAAACTCATGGACCGGTCTGGGAGGGCATTAATCAGGGAGGCAGCACAGAGATCTAAGGTAACCCTGGAGGAGCTGCAGAGTTCCACAGCAAAGACTGGAGTATCTGTACATAGGACGACAATAAGCCGTATGCTCCATAGAGTTGGGCTTTATGGCAGAGTGGCCAGAAGAAGGCCATTACTTTCAGCTAAAAGCAAAAAGGCACGTTGTGAGTTTGCGAAAAGGCATGTGGGAGACTCCCAGAATGTATGGAGGAAGGTGCTCTAGTCTGATGAGACTAAAATTGAACTTTTCAGCCATTAAAGAAAACGCTATGTCTGGCGCAAACCCAACACATCACATCACCCAAATAACACCATCCCCACAGTGAAACATGCTGTGGGGATGTTTTTCAGGAACCGGGACTGGGAAACTGTTGAGGGAAATATGGATGGTGCAAAATACAGGGATATTCTTGAGCAAAACCTGTACCACTCTGTGAGTGATTTGAGGCTAGGAAGGATGTTTACCTTACAGCAGGACAATGACCCCAAACACACTGCTAGAGCAACACATGTAAATGTGTTGGAATGGCCTAGTCAAAGCCCAGATCTCAATCCAATAGAATATATTTGGTCAGACTTAAAGATTGCTGTTCACAAGCGCAAACCATCCAACTTAAAGGAGCTGGAGCAGTTTTGCAAGGAGGAATGGGCGAAAATCCCAGTGGTAAGATGTGACAAGCTCATAGAGACTTATCCAAAGCGACTTGGAGCTGTGATTGCTGCAAAAGGTGGCTCTACAAAGTATTGACTTTAGGGGGGTGAATAGTTATGCACATTGACTTTTCTGTTATTTTGTCCTATTTTTTGTTTGCTTGACACTAAAAAAAACAAGCATCTTCATAGTTGTGGGCATGTTCTGTAAATTAAATGATGCAAATCCTCAAACAATCCATGTTAATTCCAGGTTGTGAGGCACCAAAATACAAGGGGGGTGAATACTTGTGCGAGTCACTGTGTATGTATATATATATATATATATATATATATATATATAGTACAAAACAAGGGCAGCACAGCAAAAGAGTAGCAAAGAGATTGGTATAGTAGGGTGCCAGCGGCTGTGGGTCGATCCACCCACCTCACTTACAAAAATTGATAAACTCCACGGCACATCCAGAGGTAGCAAAAGTAACAAAAAGGTTTATTCACCAGACATACAGCAACATTTCAATCCTCTCAGTGGGATCTTTCTCAAGATCTTTCTCATCACCATTTGCTTGAGAAAGATCCCACTGAGAGGATTGAAACGTTGCTGTATGTCTGGTGAATAAACCTTTTTGTTACTTTTGCTACTTCTGGATGTGCCATGGAGTTTATCAATTTATATATATATATATATATATATATATATATATATATATATATATATATATGTCCATTTATGTATTTTCAGTTTCCACATGTGGCTGGAATTTACATTTTATTTTGGCATTGTTAAATGTAATTAATCCAGCAGATACACACTGAACAAAAATATAAACACAACACTTTCGGTTTTGCTCCCATTTTGCTTGAGCTGAACTCAAAGATCTGAAACATTTTCTACATAGACAAAAGACATATTACTCTCAAATATTGTTCACAAATGTGTCTAAAGCCTCATGCACACGTCCGTGAAACACTGACCGTGTGATACCGGCCTGGATTTCTTCAGAGTAGAGGAGTGCACGGCGTCATTGGTTGCTATGACGCCGTGCGCTTCCGCCGCAGTACAGTAATACACTGGTATGATCTATGACGTCGTGCGCTCCTGCACTCTGAAGAAATCCAGGCTGGTATCACACGGTCCGTGTTTCACGGACGTGTGCATGAGGCTTAAATATGTGTTAGTGAGCACTTTTCCTTTGCCGAGATAATCCATCCTACCTCACAGGTGTGGCATATCAAGGTTCTGATTAGACAGCATCAATATTGCACAAGTGTGCCTTAGACTGCCCACAATGAAAGAGCACTTTGAAATGTCTAGTTTGATCACACAGCACAATGACACAGATGTTGCAACGTTTGAGGGAGCATGCAATTGGCATGCTGACTGCAGGAATGTCTACCAGAGCTGTTGCCCAAGCAATGAATGTTCATTTCTCTACCATAAGCCATCTCCAAAGGCTTTTAGAGAATTTGGCAGTACATTGAAACGGCCTCACAATCGCAGACCACGTGTAACCACACCAGCCCAGGACCTCCACATTCAGCATATTCACCTCCATGATCGTCTGAGACCAGCCACCCAGACAGCTGCAGCAACAATCGGTTTGCATAACAAAAGAATTTCTGCACAAACTGTCAGAAACCGTCTCAGGGAAACTCATCTGGATGCTCGTCGTACTCATCGGGGTTTGGACCTGACTGCAGTCCGTCATCGTAACTTGAGTGGGCAAATGCTCACATTTGATGGCGTCTGGCACGTTGGAGAGGCGTTCTGTTTACTGTTTTCACTGTTCAGAGCAGATGGCGTGTGTGGCGTCGTGTGGGTGAGGTGTTTAGTGACATGAACGTTGTGGATCGAGTGACCCATGGTGGCGGTGGGGTTATGGTATGGGCAGGCATATGTTATGGAAAATGAACACAGGTGCATTTTATTGATGGCATTTGGAATGCACAGAGATACCGTGATGAGATCCTGAGGCCCATTGTTGTGCCATTCATCCACGACCATCACCTCATGTTGCAGCATGACACTGCACGGTCCCATATTGCAATTATCTGTACACAATTCCTGGAAGCTGAAAACATCCCAGTTATTGCATGGCCAGCATACTCACCGGACATGTCACCCATTGAGCATGTTTGGGATGCTCTGGATCAGCGTATACCACAGCGTGTTCCAGTTCCTGCCAATATTCTGCAACTTCGCACAGCCATTGAAAAGGAGTGGACCAACATTTCACAGGCCACAATCAACAACCTGATCAACTCTATGCGATGGAGATGTGTTGCATTGAGTGTGGAAAATGGAGGCCACACCAGATACTGACTGGTTTTCTGACCCCCCCAGTAAGGCAAAACTGTGCACATTTCAGAGTAGACTTTTATTGTGGGGAGTCTAAGGCACACCTATGCAATATCCATGCTGTCTAATCAGCACCTTCATATGCCACACCTGTGAGGTGGGATGGATTATCTCGGCAAAAGGAGAAGTGATCACTAACACAGATTTAAACAGATTTGTGAACAATATTTGAGAGTAATGTGTCTTTTGTGTATGTAGAAAATGTTTCAGATCTTTGAGTTTAGCTCATACAAAATGGGAGCAAAAGTGTTGCGTTTATATTTGTATATATTTTTGTTCAGTGTATGTAATTACTAAGAGACACAAGGTATATACAGCAATCTATCTGTGTGTTTTAACGAGAAATTGAACATTAGACCTCAATTGTCCGTTTTCATGAATTCTATTTCCACACTGTTGGAATTTAAATGTTTTTTGGAGCTTGTTCAATTTAATTAAACCAGCATAGGTGATCAACACTGATACACAGGCCTTCACACAAAATCATCTGCAAGGGAGAAGAAATTTAGGCCTAAATCATTTTCCTTTTTTTATGTATTAATAAACACATTTCCAATCATTTTTTTTTTTTTTTTTTACATTGGGGACTGATTATATTCAAACTAGCAGCATGCAGTACAGACCAAAAGTTTGGACACACCTTCTCATTCAAAGAGTTTTCTTTATTTTCATGACTATGAAAATTGTAGATTCACACGGAAGGCATCAAAACTATGATTTAACACATGTGGAATTATATACATAACAAACAAGTGTGAAACAACTGAAAATATGTCATATTCTAGGTTCTTCAAAGTAGCCACCTTTTGCTTTGATTACTGCTTTGCACACTCTTGGCATTCTCTTGATGAGCTTCAAGAGGTAGTCCCCTGAAATGGTTTTCACTTCACAGGTGTGCCCTGTCAGGTTTAATAAGTGCTATTTCTTGCCTTATAAATGGGGTTGGTACCATCAGTTGCGTTGAGGAGAAGTCAGGTGGATATACAGCTGATAGTCCTACTGAATAGACTGTTAGAATTTGTATTATGGCAAGAAAAAAGCAGCTAAGTAAAGAAAAACGAGTGGCCATCATTACTTTAAGAAATTAAGGTCAGTCAGTCAGCCGAAAAATAGGGAAAACTTTGAAAGTAAGGGCTATTTGACCATGAAGGAGAGTGATCGGGTGCTGCGCCAGATGACCTGGCCTCCACAGTCACCGGACCTGAACCCAATCGAGATGGTTTGGGGTGAGCTGGACCGCAGAGTGAAGGCAAAAGGGCCAACAAGTGCTAAGCATCTCTGGGAACTCCTTCAAGACTGTTGGAAGACCATTTCAGGGGACTACCTCTTGAAGCTCATCAAGAGAATGCCAAGAGTGTGCAAAGCAGTAATCAAAGCAAAAGGTGGCTATTTTGAAGAACCTAGAATATGACATATATTCAGTTGTTTCACACTTGTTTGTTATGTATATAATTCCACATGTGTTAATTCATAGTTTTGATGCCTTCATAGTCATGAAAATAAAGAAAACTCTTTGAATGAGAAGGTGTGTCCAAACTTTTGGTCTGTACTGTATACTTGATTTCTACACCAATAGAATGGATATCACATAAAAGTATCTGGGAGTGATAACCAATTTAGGCCCAAATCCATTTCCTTATATTCACATGTTTTTAATTTATTTATTTATTTTTGTGGGGGTTGTTTAGATTCAAACTAGCAGCATATATATGGGTTTACTACACCAATACACAGGGTAGTGCACTACATTACCTGAGAGGCTCAAAAATGTCCAGAATATGGAAGGGTTCCAAACGAAAGACCTAGAGCCAGAATGTGGGTAGTAGCAGCACCATGTATACAACCAAAAGTCATGGTAGTAATATTAGTAGGCGCAGTCCCTGCTGGCTTCTAAAAGGTGTAATATTATAATTGAGGAGAAAGAGGATGAGATACTGGATTGGATGGCTCGCTCCTCTTCTCAGTCGCAGCAGGATGACATGGAGGTCACTTCAGAGTGCGACATTGTGCAATGGAGCCGGGGGTCTAGCATTCCTCTAGGTCCTCCTCCTTGCAGCCCTAAAGAAGGCTTTTAGTGGAGTCCTCTGTCTTCACTGCCCCTTCCTAGTGGGGGCCCTTTCCTTTTTCCTAAGAAGTGGCAAGAAAACCCCACCACACTCTACGGTAGATAGTCAGGAGAGTCTCCCTGTTGATGACTTGTGTAAGTACCCTTGCTGTTTGGGCTGTCCTAATGAAGAGGTTGAGGAGACTGTTGACCCAATGCATACCTGTGTTGATGAAGGTGTTAATATTGGCACCTGTATGCACGGCATTGGAGGTGAGATCAACAACAATGGCAGTTGGGAAAAACACAGAGCAGGGGAGGGGGGCCCAGGAGCCCATCAAGATATTTCACAGTCTGATAATAGCGGCAGGGAGGGTGAGGACTCTGATGGTGATTGTTTGCTGGACAGGACCTTGGAGCCAGATCAGAGTGCTGAGGAGGAGGCAAGATCAGGCAACATACCTCCCAAAGAACATTCAGGGCCATGTCTGCTTCAGGATCTGGTGATGCCGCTGACTCTGTGGGTGGGTTTGGTCTAAACAGTGCCAGAGTAAAGCACAGCTTGGCTGCCTGTTGCTCTGTGTGAGAAAATCCTGTATGTTGATTTTTCTCCACAAGTCAGGCACACAAAACCAGTGCAGTGTGCAAGATCTGCAGGAGTAAAATAAGCCATGGCTGTTCAAACAGAATTATAGGAACCAGAGGACTTTTTGCAGCACATGAGTCAGCATTAGCCGATCTTTTGCGAAAATACAACTAGCCAGCATTCCCAATCAGAACAAGACTGTCCTTCTTCTCCTGATCCTCTTTGTGGCAGCCAACCTGTATTCCCAAGCAATACAGAATCTTTGTCATCATCACCTTCTTCTCTTGCTAAGACTCCTTCTTTTTCTCGGCTCCATCCTAAGTCATTTATAACAGAACATTTGCCATGAAAAAACTTTTCTCCTCAAGCAATTAGCTTGTCTACAAGCTGAACCCCCACCAGGCCACATTGCTGTCGGTGCAGTCACTGTAGTACCATTGTAGTAGAGCCTTGTACTCTCACATGGCAGAAAATGTGGGCCACTCCTTCTGATTCCCACTTTGCATCAAACTGCACTCCATGGTGGATACCTGGAGCAGCTGTTACAGGCAAGGACAGTACATACATTTCACAGCCCACTGGGTCAATGTTTTGAGTGGCAGTAGAGAGGCAGCATCCCAGCAACATGGCCAGATGCTTTTGACCCCTCCGATCCTATCATGGGGCTGGCTCCCGCAGCATGCACTTACCTGCCTCCTCTACCTCCTCCTCAAAGGATATGTCCTATTCTCAACAGCAGCAGGGCACAGGGTTATTCACGCTACCTATCCTTACTCTATCACATGTGTCAAGTCAAGCGTTGCACAAAGTGTAGGAGCTGATTGTCCTGGGGAGAGTAGCCACACCAGCGAGCTTTATCTCAAGTATATCAAGCAGCAAACATCTGGCTGGCTGTCACCTCGCCGACTCCAACTGGACAAGGTAGTCAGCAACAATGAGCACCACATCCTAGCTGCCGTGAACCTGGGAGAAATAACACATGCTCCCTGCATAGCCTTTTAAAAAATGCACTAGCTTGTGCAAGGTGCTGGCAATGTCCAGGAGACTGTCCCTCTTTCAGCCACCAGCATGTCTAAAAGGGAGGCCCCCTCTATCTCCTGCCACTATGATTAGCAGAAGCCACAGCAGCCATTTCAGGCTCTTTAACATGATGGAGCAGTTTTTCCAGGTGCCGCACCAGGCAGAGGCCAGTCAGCAAGCTGACATCCCCCACCTCAACGCCCAGGTTCAGGCCTAGCTAAACTCTGATCACTCTTTGGCACACAACCCATGGATTTCTAGGCACGTAGATTTGAACAGTAGCCTGAACTGACGCAACACACTATCTTCTTTCTTGTCAGGGCTCAAGTGTCATCTCAGATAGGGTTTTCAACACTGCAGGTGACATGTTGACCACCCCAAACAGAATAAGCTGTCCTCCTCCAATGTCTAAAACATCACTTTTGTCTAAATAATCGATGTCTGGATTCAGGGGGATTTTTACACTCCTTCGGCTGATTCCGATAAATAGCCCACCTCACCTTTCTGACAGTGCCCCTCCTTGCCACTGTTGCTGATTGTCTGTTGTCTATCTACCTAATTACAGGCATGTCCAAACTGCGGCCCTCCAGCTGTTGCAAAACTACAACTCCCAGCATGCCTGGATAGCTTACAGCTATTAGGGCATGCTGGGAGTTGTAGTTTTGCAACAGCTGGAGGGCCGCAGTTTGGACATGCCTGACCTAATATCACATTCTGTATGGATGCTGCAGCTACAGCCTGCAAACATGCTATTTATGCCTCTCAACCATCAATTTACATGTATTTACTTTCCACACAGTTGAAATTGAATACATTTCTTGCTGGGATGGAGTAAATTTCTTTAAGGTATAAATGTACATGATCACTGTATCAACAGCATTTTTTAACAGTCTAGGTAACGCTGAAGCCTGCAATGCATTTTGCAACTGCCACTAATGCCTGAGGGTCAGTTCCGTTCAATTACTTTCCACGGTTAAAATGTTAAAATTCTTTGAGGGCAGGGGTTTAACGAGATTTAAATAGTAACATTTATTTGGCCCCTCACTTAATTTTTTTTTAAGTCGCAGCATAATTCTACTGGATTACTGCATCAATACCACAATTTTCTCACAATTCAGGCAAAGTTGGAGCCTGCAATGCATCATGCCACTAATGCCTGAGGGTCAGTTTCCGTGTATTAACTTTCCACCCGGTTAAAATTTATAAACTTTTTTTTTCTTCAAGACAACGTTCTTAATAAATGACCCCCATAATACTTGTCATCATGCTTAGCTTATCAAAGTGTTAAAATGGACCTTCCAAAAGAATTTGGTATGATGAAAGTTATAACTAGACATAGGCAAAGTATTCAAAAATTTGATTTGGCTGCTTTGGCGAATTTTATATATAGACTGGGAAACTATAGCCTGTATATCTCATAAAGGAAACAAGTTTTTGGCAATAACCAAAGACAATTACCTTTCCCAACTGGTTCAGGACCTGACTAGAGGGAAGGCCATACTGGACTTAGCATTAACCAATAGACCTGACAGAACAACAGATTAAGGTTGTGGGACAGTGCAGGTAGGGAGACACCTGGGAAATAGTGACCATAAAGTAATAACCTTCCAATTGTCATTCAAAAGAGTGTTTCTTCAGGGAGGAACAAAAATACCAAACTTGAAAAAAGCAAAATTTTGCCAACTAAGAGAGGCCATAGGCCTAACTAACTGGGACAAAGTCCTGAAAAAAATAAAAAATAAATACAGCCACAAAATTGGATATTTTTAGAAACATCCTAAAATCTAATTGTGAGAGGTACATACCTTATGGGAATAAAAGGTTAAGGAACAAGAAAAAAACTATGTGTACAAATAGAACTGCAAAGAAAGCAATAAATGACAAAAAGAAAGCATTTAAATCACTAAAATAGGTGGGAAGCAAAGAAGCACTTAAAAACTATAAGGAAAAAAAAAATTATGTAAAAAACTAATAAAAGTAGCCAAACTAGAGACCAAGAGATTAATTGCCAAAGAGAGCAAAACTAACCCTAAAATGCTCTTCAATTATATAAATGGTAAAAAGTAGAAGGTGTCGGCCCTTTACAGAGTAAGGCCTCATGCACACGAACATTTTTTTTTTCTGTTTACGTTTAGTTTTTTGCATTCCTTATACAGACCGTATATGGAACCATTCATTTCAATGGGTCCGCAAAAAAAGCGGAATGTAGTCCGTATGCATTCCGTTTCCGTATTTCCGTTTTTTACGTTCTGTTCAAAGATAGAACATGTCCAATTATTGTCCGCATAACGGACAAGGATAGTACTGTTCTATTAGGGGCCAGATGTTCCGTTCCACAAAAAACGAAATGCACACAGATCGCAAATGCACGCGGATCGCAAAATACAGAAAAAGCCATACGGTCGTGTGCAAGAGGCCTAATGCGGGAGGAGTTGCAGAGAGTGATGAGGAGAAAGAAAAAAGCTATTAAATATTTTTTTCTCCACTGTATTCACTAAGGAAAATAAACTGTCAGATGAAATGCAAAATGTAAAAGTAAATTCCCCATTAAAAGTGCCCTGTCTGACCCAGGAAGAAGTACAAAAGTGAATTAAAATTATTAAAATAGACAAATCGCCAGGACCAGAGGGCATACACCCCCATATCCTAAGAGAATTAAGTAACGTCATAGCCAGACCCTTTTTTCTGATATTTACAGACTCTATACTGAAAAGGAGAGTTCCACAGGATTGGCACATAGCAAATGTGGTACCAATATTCAAAAAGGGTGCATAAACAGAGCCCAGAAACTAAGCCGGTAAGTTTAACATTTGTTGTGGGTAAACTGTTTAAAGGTTTTCTAACAGATGCTATCTTGGAGGATCACAATAAAAATAAGCAAATAACACCATATCAGCATGGCTTCATGAGGGATCGGTCATGTCAAACTAATTTAATCAGTTTCTATGAAGAGTTAAGTTCTAGACTTGACAGTGGTGAATCAATGGTTGTCGTATATCTGGACTTCTCCAAAGCATTTGGCACTGTGCCACATACCAGGTTAGTATATAAAATGAGAATGCTCGGACTGGGAGACAATGTCTGTATGTGGGTAAGTAACTGGCTCAGTGATAGAAAACAGAGGGTGGTTATTAATGGTACACGCTCAGATTGGGTCACTGTCACTAGTGGAGTACCTCAGGGGTCAGTAATGGGCCCTCTTCAATATATTTATTAATGATCTTATAGAAGGCTTGCACAGTAAAAATAGAAATTTTTGCAGATGACACTAAACTGTGTAAAGTAATTAACACTGAAGAGGACAGTATACTACTACAGAGGGATCTGGATAGATTGGAGGCTTGGGCAGATAAGTGGCAGATGAGGTTTAACACTGACAAATGTAAGGTTATGCACATGGAAAGGAATAATGCAAATCACCCATACATACTAAATGGTAAAACACTCGGTAAGGCTATTTTCACACTAGCGGCATGGACCTCTGGCAGGCTGTTCCGCCGGCCAATAAGATAATGGGTTGCATCAAAAAGGGCATAGATGCCCGTGATAAGAACATATGTAGTGTCCCACTAGATAGGTGTGGGCACTACACAAGGGTCAATTGGTGTGCGCGTTACTCCTACTCACAAGGGACAGAAATGTTATATTTAATTGTGCATTTTAGGTATTTTCTAATGTGTTTTTATATGCAATGTTCCCCTGTATGATGCAATAGCAGGCCTAGTTGGGTGTAGTTAGACATCCCAGACGCTAGAGGGAGATAGGGAGCCCCTAGTATAAAGCTCTAGGCCCAGACAGGGAGAGGGAGTTCAGAGTCAGGAGTCTGCTGAGACATAAGTTAGAAGGCACCAGCCAGGGACAAGCTGAGGGCCTCCTCCTGACATGCAGCTAGACAGCCCTGGCTTCTAGTTGTTACCAGGAGGCTAGTAGAGGGATCCTAGCCTACCTGCGGATCAAGAGAGCCTTAGTTAGCTCTGAAGACACCCCAGTTGCAGGACAGCACCTCCTGGGAGAAACCTGCAGTTACCCTCAAGCCGAGTAAGGACAATACCAGGTCAGATAAGTACCCTGATGGGCAGAGGTTCTATAAAGTACAGCACGCGCCAATACTGGAGAGAGGATTTATGTACCAAGGATGAAAGCCAACATTTAGGCATCCGGGCCTTGGGATCCAGCCAGCTAGAATAGCTGAAGGGGATAGAGCAGCATTGCACTGCAAAGCATTAGCCGTTGTGCCCTCCAAGTATCTTGCATGATTAATACCTGCCATTATTCAAAGTCTACCTGCTTGGGAAGTATTGTTCAAGGGACTGAATTATCATCACAATCACCTGTAACTGTATGTACCAAGTTGGACTGTGTTCACCAAGTAAAGCAACGTTTGGTTTATCCACTGAGTACTCAGTTATTCCTCCTATAAATCGGTGTGCCACCGTTACTGGCACTGGCGTCACGAATCCAACAGGGACCTTGCCCCAGGCACTAAAAATACCTGTAACATCCAGGGCACCTCATCCACCATCAGGCCTGGTCCCTATATACAGAGTGTGCCCCAGAGGAACTGTGTCTACCTCTCCTTCACTGCCGCATGCCTGCCCAGGGTTCTCCAATACAGTGAGCAACCCTCGATTGCCTATAACCGTGACCTCGCTTCGCTATACCCTGCAGGTCTGGCGTGCTGCACATAGTCCTACCACTTTACAAATCATTAGTCAGACCACACATGGAGTACGGTGTACAGTTCTGGACTACTGTGAACAAAGCAGACATAGCAGTGCTGGAGAGGGTTCAGAGGAGAGCAACTAAAGTAATAACTGGAATGGATGGACTACAGTACCCTGAAAGATTATCAAAATTAGGGTTATTCACTTTAGAAAAAAAGATGACTGAGGGGAGATCTAATAACTATGTATAAATATATCAGAGGTCAGTACAGAGATCTCTCCCATCATCTATTTATCCCCAGGACTGTGACTGTGACGAGGGGACATCCTCTGCGTCTGGAGAAAAGAAGGTTTTTGCACAAACATAGAAGAGGATTCTTTACGGTAAGAGCAGTAAACTCTCTCTATGGAACTCTCTGCCTGAGGAGGTGTGATGGCGATTTCAAAAGGGACTGGATGTATTTCTGGAGTGTAATAATATTTTAGGCTATAGCTACTAGAGATGGTTCGTTGATCCAGGCAGCTATTCTGATTGCCTGATTAGAGTCGGGGTTGTTTTTTTGCCTTCCTCTGGATCAACTTGCAGGATAACAGGCTGAACTGGATGGACAGATGTCTTTTTTTGGCCTTATAAACTATTTCAATATTCACTTTGCAAAGAATTACTTCATCATGAAGCACATTTCTCTGTAAGTAGTGGGTGCAATGACAGGGAGCGGCGATTGCGCCACTCCCTGTCATTGTACCCTTCATATGCCACATTCATAGCTGATCGTGGCATCTGACAGTAATAACAAAGTGCAAAATAAAAATAAATCATAGTTACCTCATCCATTTGCTTGTGATTAACCGGGCGCCCCCATCTTGATTGAAGATCTGGTGTGAAATCTCTCAAGACCGCCTGGTGACGTCATAGAGTACTTCACAGCGACCTTCAATCAAGATGGCAGTGGCTGGCCCGTCGTGAGCAAATGGATGAGGTAAGTATAATTTTTTTATTAATTTTTTTGCTGCCATTCAGGTAAAAATTATTTGCCCCCACGAAGAACGAGGAAATTTGGCTTCTCTGTGAATCAAATTTTCCCAGAAATTCATTTTCAAAGACCACTTTGTGGACTTTGATTTGCTCAACACCAGTTATCACTGTAGCTTTGTACAAAGCAAGTAGAGCTATACAGGGAGTGCAGAATTATTAGGCAAATGAGTATTTTGACCACATCATCCTCTTTATGCATGTTGTCTTACTCCAAGCTGTATAGGCTCGAAAGCCTACTACTAATTAAGCATATTAGATGATGTGCATCTCTGTAATGAGAAGGGGTGTGGTCTAATGACATCAACATCCTATATTAGGTGTGCATAATTATTAGGCAACTTCCTTTCCTTTGGCAAAATGGGTCAAAAGAAGGACTTGACAGGCTCAGAAAAGTCAAAAATAGTGAGATATCTTGCAGAGGGATGCAGCACTCTTAAAATTGCAAAGCTTCTGAAGCGTGATCATCGAACAATCAAGCGTTTCATTCAAAATAGTCAACAGGGTCGCAAGAAGCGTGTGGAAAAACCAAGGCGCAAAATAACTGCCCATGAACTGAGAAAAGTCAAGCGTGCAGCTGCCAAGATGCCACTTGCCACCAGTTTGGCCATATTTCAGAGCTGCAACATCACTGGAGTGCCCAAAAGCACAAGGTGTGCAATACTCAGAGACATGGCCAAGGTAAGAAAGGCTGAAAGACGACCACCACTGAACAAGACACACAAGCTGAAACGTCAAGACTGGGCCAAGAAATATTTCAAGACTGATTTTTCTAAGGTTTTATGGACTGATGAAATGAGAGTGAGTCTTGATGGGCCAGATGGATGGGCCCGTGGCTGGATTGGTAAAGGGCAGAGAGCTCCAGTCCGACTCAGACGCCAGCAAGGTGGAGGTGGAGTACTGGTTTGGGCTGGTATCATCAAAGATGAGCTTGTGGGGCCTTTTCGGGTTGAGGATGGAGTCAAGCTCAACTCCCAGTCCTACTGCCAGTTTCTGGAAGACACCTTCTTCAAGCAGTGGTACAGGAAGAAGTCTGCATCCTTTAAGAAAAACATGATTTTCATGCAGGACAATGCTCCATCACACGCGTCCAAGTACTCCACAGCGTGGCTGGCAAGAAAGGGTATAAAAGAAGAAAATCTAATGACATGGCCTCCTTGTTCACCTGATCTGAACCCCATTGAGAACCTGTGGTCCATCATCAAATGTGAGATTTACAAGGAGGGAAAACAGTACACCTCTCTGAACAGTGTCTGGGAGGCTGTGGTTGCTGCTGCACGCAATGTTGATGGTGAACAGATCAAAACACTGACAGAATCCATGGATGGCAGGCTTTTGAGTGTCCTTGCAAAGAAAGGTGGCTATATTGGTCACTGATTTGTTTTGGTTTTGTTTTTGAATGTCAGAAATGTATATTTGTGAATGTTGAGATGTTATATTGGTTTCACTGGTAAAAATAAATAATTGAAATGGGTATATATTTGTTTTTTGTTAATAATAATTATGCACAGTAATAGTCACCTGCACACACAGATATCCCCCTAAAATAGCTAAAACTAAAAACAAACTAAAAACTACTTCCAAAAATATTCAGCTTTGATATTAATGAGTTTTTTGGGTTCATTGAGAACATGGTTGTTGTTCAATAATAAAATTAATCCTCAAAAATACAACTTGCCTAATAATTCTGCACTCCCTGTACAATCTTATGTGCCTATAATTTTGCCCAAGACAGATAAGTAAATGGGGACCTTGCTCACCAATTTACAACCATTGCTCTCACAATTTTGAAATGTAAATATAAACAAGGCTTAACTCCCTAATGGCCTCCAGGAGAAGGACCCAATTCACCACCCCGTAAAATGATCTCTAAAAGTAAGCAGCAGTCCATTAGAATGTATCTTTACTTGTTTTAAGGTTTTGTTCAGAGACCTTATCTTATATTGCAGTGCCCCAGCGTAGGTTCACTGCAAAGGGTAATCTGATTTAATGTTATAGTGTTAAGTGAAATGTTCTGATCTACTGTTATTGTATGAATAATGGCATTGTATGTACAAATACCAGTATTAGATGAATCTCGTCTGGTGGTTCCAAACCAACTGGATGGATCCAACCGGACGTGACTAAAAAAAAAAGAAAACACTATAGTAGGCACCACTCCCAAGAGTATGGAGGAGATAGGTATGGTAAGTAATCACCCCTTATACCAGATGATGGTGATGATACAGAATAATCTCCTGACAGGAGGTTGGTGATTCTTTAACCTTCAGAATCATCAACCTCCTGTCAGGAGATTATTCTGTATCATCACCATCATCTGGTATAAGGGGTGATTACTTACCATACCTATCTCCTCCATACTCTTGGGAGTGGCTCCTACTATAGTGTTTTCTTTTTTTTGAGTCACGTCCGGTTGGATCCATCCAGTTGGTTTGGAACCACCAGACGAGATTCATCTAATACTGGTATTTGTCTGTTGGGATTGAAAATTGTTTTTCACTTCCCTTTAACACTTGTGCTGCCTTCCCTTAATAGTTACCGAATGGCACGTAGACGGTGGTGCTATTTTATTTTTCTTTATCTACACCAGCATCTTCTCCATCCCTCTGGTGCCTTTTCCCCAGGGCTAATAACCCTGGTGGAACCACTCAACCTCTTTTTTTCTCTTCTCCTATTGCATTGTATGGACAAGCAAGATTTAAAAACCTTGTCTCATGCCATTAGGATACTAGGACATGGACCTGGGTCCGGCCTTTTGTTAGGGTAGAGATAGTACCTACTCCTCAAAGCTAGACCTGAGGTCGGAGAACCTCCATCTCTGAGGTTTCACAGTAACTTCCACAGCATATTAGGGGCCAGATGTTCCGTTCCACAAAAAACGAAATGCACACGGATGTCAGAGAGAGAGGGAACTAAAAGGTCCAGAATTTAAGTCAGACAGCAAGGTATTGTGCACGTTTATGACAGAGAGAGATAGAGACCTTCCTGCAGGAAGAACAAATATTTTGAATGCACCCTTCCACATTTTTAGATGGTTTTCCCAGTCATATCTTAATTCTGTACCCTGCAGCCCAGGAATTACAGATACTTTTACAAGATTTAAAGAGACTTTACAGAGATACCAAGGGAAGTAGTACTACAGCCTCCATAATAAGTTGCTATTGGGAGGAATTGCACTGTAAACTATTTTTGGGAATTGTACCTTGTTGCTGTCTGATGTATTGTTACTAGCGATGAGCAGCATAGGCAATATTCGTTTTTGCAATATTTTGTGAATTTTTCGCATACTATTCGCAATAAATTTGCAAATTCTAGAATTCGGGATCTCTAGTCGCATATTTTTTGCGCAATCCATGCAACTTCACATTTTATCAGGTCTGAGTAGATATTACTGATTGGTGCACTAAGTATTGTTGAGACATCACAGCACTATGTCTGTAGCATGTATGTATGGACAGCAGAGAAACAGTAATTCCTATCACACTACCTAACACCCTGGACTGTAACCTATCAGCTACACTATATCACTATCTAACCTACACTGACTATCTCCCACTAACTATCTGTATTATATATTTGAGCTAGCTAACTATCTAATGTAATTGGATAAGGAATAGGATCAAAATGAAAGCACAGAGCACAGCAATGTCACTGCTCTCTCTCTCCAAACTGCAAAAAATGGCTGCTGTGGATTTTCCTATATTGTAAAGGGTTAAGAAACTTTCCTATTGGTTGCTAGGGATGTTAGCAAGCTCAGACAAAGGTATTGCAGCCTTCTCAATGGCCCACAAGCAAGAAGCAGGGAGGGTACTGATGAAGAAAAAAAAATAATCTAGAGTATTTACAATTACAAATATATAGCACTATATTCTACATCTTTGCAAATTCACGAAGTGCCGATATTCGCAATAAAAATTTGCGATTAGAATATTCGCGTTCAACAATAATTGATATGCCTTTTCAGCATTTTAGTAAAGAAAAACTTATTTATTTACTACAACTGGCCTAGTTGCTGACACCTACACCTCCTGCCTTGCAGTCGGACCGACACTTCACACCAAGGGCCCACCAACTACCATCAGGCAAGTATTGTTGTGAGGATTGCCTCTGTTTAGTGTTCAATTGTGATTGCCAGAGCTACTCCCACTCTCATCCTCCTCTTGTTCCTCCTTGGCTCACTGCACTCTTTTTTGATATGTATCTGCTATCATTTGATAAAGTAATAGAAATATGAATGTATGTCTAAACTTCTAGATTAATTCTACGTGTCTATTATTTGCTGATGGAAATAATTGTACTGCACTTTTCATGGTGCTTTACAGGAGACTAATTAAGTGGGAACATTGAAAGTATTACCTAAAATTAGTTTTTAAACTGTTGGAGAATGGTTTGTGCCCCAGGGAGATACAATTTGTTTGACCAGACTGATACATCTAATTAAAAGTAGCCCTGTGTTTTATTAATATAACTTTAATTTCCATATTCTGCACAATGTGGTGTTTCACAATTAATTATTTTTCTTGGCCTTTTTGGCATAATTTCTAATTGCATCTTCACTGTTAGCTTGTGACCTTTTTGTATTGCTTTGTTTCTCATATATAGCTCACTTGGAGAACTCACATTACAGAAATACTGACTAATTAAAAGTTGATTTATTTATGCTATAATTTAGTCATGCTATGGTTCATTGGTAAATATTCAATTATTTACTTTAATATTGATTCAGATACAATTTTTTAAAAATATTTATACTACTAATTTTGAAAGAACACCCATTGCTGAACAGAATATGCAAGCTACACGGATCTGCTTTCTAGTACATGTTTTCATGTACTGTTTTTCCTCTATGATCTACCAAAATCAAGTTCTTCTTTTGAACAACAAAGATTTAAAGGAAAGAAAATTTTCAAACTATTATGTACATGGGTCTTTTAAGGGAATTGGTCACCAGGAAATTCACTGTTAAACCAGGTACACTTTTAAGGTGAATGTAATGATTTTCACTCTTCATTCTGGAGAAAAAATATTTTTTGCCCACGTGCAATTGAGCAGTTATGGGCACTGTGGTTGACCTCAAGCCATTTTGTGCACCCTTGCTCCTCTTGCTTCATCTGTTAGCCCTCCCTCTCCTGCTTGATTGACAGGACCAGGATACTGCATAGTTATCCTTCCTGGCCCTGTTAATCAATAAGGAGAGGGAAGGGCTGGCAGAGGAAGCAAGAGGGTGTTTGGGAAAAGATTCAATATCTTGTATTTCATTCATGAAATTTCTGCTTTTTCTAGGCTTTGAAGTCAAGGAGGCGGTCCTATCAGTCATTGACAGCCTTCCCTTTATGATTGTGTATACAGATATAGCTGCCAGTCACTGATAGGACCACCTTCTTGACTTAAAAGCCCAGGATGAGCACTGAAATATATGTATAAATTACAGATTTTACAGATTTTTTCCCCATAAAACTATACATCAATCTGCTCAGCTCCTCCTGCTCTATTACATTCCGCCCTCAGCTAGGATGCCATGCTCAACAGGCTCCCTATAATGGAAAATTCAGTGTAGAGTGGAAAAACAGGGTCCCAGGGTGCTAATCAATGATGTAAGTATGATAATTTATTTGTTAAGACGTACAATTAAAACATAGAAGGTGACGTATTTTAGAGTCATATCCTCTACTTCCTAATGCCAGCAATGAAAATGGTTTTCATTGTTGGTCTGAGGAAGAAGGCGGTACGTCTCCAAAACACGTCACCTTCTGTGTTTTAATTGCATGTCTTAATAAATAAATTATCATACCTACATCATTGATCAGCACCCGGGACCCTGTTTTTCCTCTCTACACTGCATATTCAAGTTTGGACTCGTTATGTGGCCCGAACCAGGTGGAAGCAGCGATTACCACTTTTTTCCTGCCTGCAGTTTATCTTAGTCTGCAGGGTCCACATGTTCTCTTGCTCTTTAAGCACAACTGAGTGGGAGGCACTGATTTTCATATATTACTGTGCTTCACTAGTCATCGCCTTGCTGCTCCTTTCTATGGTCACCCTTTTATTACCTTCACTTCGATAGTGACTGGGATCAGCAATTGCACCAATCCTGGTCATTTAACCCCTAAGATGCCGCTGTCAATTGCAACCTTGGCATCTGTGGGGTTAGACAGAGAAAGTGAGCTCTTTGTCCCTCGATCAGAGTCTCCATGATGAAATGGAGGGGCTGCAATCAGTTGCCATGAAAGCCTAGGATCTTGTGATCCTCCCAGATCTTTCATGGCTAGCTGCCTGCAAAGCTGTGTCTGAGGTATAGCTTTACAGGCAGTATGTCAGAATCCAATAGACCACAAAAGTATACTATGGTGATCTATGGCAGTGCTCCTCAACTCTTTGTGCTGTTTAGTGAAAGTGTTGGGTTAACAGGTTTATCTACTGTCACTAGAATGTATATCAGACAGTGTGGCTGGGACTTGTAATTCTTTGGGAGCTAGTAAACTCTGCATTGCTTTTCTGTCATTTCATTTGTTTTTGCAGTAAAAACATGTCCAATTGGGGGGTGTTCCCAAGGCAGGCTTAGATGTCCAAAATATTCTAACAAAAACTTTGGTAAGTATAGAGTTATAGGCATGGCTTATGGGGATTTTTCTGGGATTATTATGGATTTTACCAGATTTTTTCATATAGTTGCTTACTCCATGTGTATTTTCCAATGATTTTTTTTTCCAGTTAGACTCTTTTGACCTGGTTTCACTATTTATTTAGGCAAATCACTCAGTTGTTTTTTTCATTCTATATACAATACTTTCTGTTGCTGTATCCAACCAAACCCATGATGCCTTTCTTTTTAAGAATACGTTTTAAGAGCATGAGGTTACAGTAAATTCAGTAACAAATATTAAGCAAGAAATCAGGTAAAGGTTCCGTTTATTTGCGGTCCGCAAACCGCAGATCCACAAAAAAACAGAAGACGCCCATGTGCCTTCCGCAATTTGTGGAACGGAACGGGCAGACCATTGTAGAAATGCCTATTCTTGTCCGCAAAGCGGACAAGAATAGGACATGCTATATTTTTTTTGCGGGGCCTCGAAATGGAGCAATGGATGCGGACAGCACACGGCTGCCCCATTGAAGTGAATGGGTCCACACCCAAGCCGCAAAAACTGCGGCTCAGATGCAGACCCAAAAAACGGTCGTGTGCATGAGGCCTAACAATGAAACCAATTGAGTATATAAATATTGTTATACAGAGAGTAATGAGAGGGCACATTGGAAGTTATATATGCAGAAGCCAAAAAGAGGGATTTTTCCATAAGGTTAAAATTGATGCATGTGTAAGAGACCTGGAAGAACAGACAAATTATGAGAAATGTCTGTATTTTCTCCAAGAGGACCAAATAGAGAGGAACTTATTTCTTGTCCCTAATTCCCAGTTGGAGAGTTCTTCTAAGCGATAAAGTTGGTCTACTCTGTTTTTCCATTGTTCAATGGAGGGGATCTCGGCAGAGCGCCATAGCGTAGGGATCAGGAGGCGGGCCGCTGAGAGCAGAGTTATTTTTTTTGTTTACCAGTATTCACTATGCCAAGAGATAGAAGAGCAATTTCAGGGGTACAGGGGGACTTGTAGTTAAATATGGTATTGCTTATCTGGAAGATTTCTTTCCACCATGTAAATATTGGGGGGCAATCCCACCAAATATGAATGAAGGTACCTCTTTCAGAACCGCATCTCCAACATCTATCGGGGACTTCGGGGTACAGGAAAGCTATCTTATCAGGGGTTTTATACCACCTAGACAACACTTTATATCCGTTCTCCTGCACCCGGACGCACCTTGAGAATTGATGTGGAATGCTAAGGAGAATATTGGTCTCTTTATCAGAGAATTGTTTTCCCAAATCTCTTTCCCATAAACCAACAAAAGCTGGTTTAACCTTTATGGGAGGGAGATTATGTTTTTTGTACAGAGTTGAGATCAATTTTTGGGGGGGGGGGGTAACTGACACTAGTTAGCAGGTTTTCAAGCCAACTAGGAGAGCTTTGAGTGTGTGGAGAAATAGACCACAAGATTATTCCATCTCTGATGAATTTGAGAATGAGGAAGTTGGTAGGTGAGATATTTAAAGTGGAGGCGAGTTCTCATTCAGAGATGACACATCCATCACTATCTAAGAGGTCAGATAAGAGGGTGGAAGATGTCCTGAGCTCAAGTGGAATTGAGATCTTAATCTCTTTTGGAGCCAGAGAAATTAAATCTCTTATCTGGAGAAGGGGGGAGAGGGGTAATAAGTCACAATAGCTAGAGGAGAACCAATTCCATACCTTAATAGTGGAGCGTATCAAGGGGTTGGGTAATGAAGATAAGGCTAGGGTGGTTTATCCGCCAGCAACAAGGACCTAAGGGAAGAGTTAAAGATGGCATTCTCCAGTGAGAGCCAAAGTTTATGGGGAGGGAAACAGATCCAGTCTATTGACCTACTAAGGTGGATGGATTTCATGTATAGTTCAGGGTCAGGCAGACCTATATCTCCCAAATGTTTTGGCTTGGTTAGGGTAGAGAAGGAGATTCTGGACTTCTTTCCCTGCCACAGAAATTGGCGAAGGCTATTTAATTTGCTGAAAAAGGAACGGAGAATCATAATTGGTAGTACCTGGAGGAGGTAGGTAAGTCTAGGGATGACTAAGGACATTACCATATTATTTCTGCCAAACCAAGAAAGATAGTGGCCTTCCAATGAGTCCAACTGAGCGGCGATGGATTTCAGGAGGGGGGTGTAATTAAGTTGGAATAGGTCAGGAAGGTGGGAGTTTATTTTAATACCTAAATATGTTAGGTGTTGATCGGTCCAGTTGAATGGAGAATCTAATTGGAGGGCGTTAATACAAGACAGAGATAGGCCATTATGAAGGATCTGTGATTTTTGGGGATTCATTTTGAAGTTGGAAAGGAAACTAAATTTGTTTAGGAGAGAGAGTATCACGGGCATGGATATAAGAGGGTTAGTGGTAAGAATTAGAAGATCATCAGCAAAGGTGGCAAGTTGAAATTCTTGAGGGCCAATTTTCAAACCTTGGATGTTGTTATCCTGTCTTAGGGCTTGCATGAGAGTTTCCCCAACTAGGACGAAGATGAGGGGGGAGAGGGGGCAGCCCTGGTGAGTTCCATTTTTAATCAAGAAACGGGAAGAGGTGAGGTTATTTACTAGAACTGTGGCAGATGCATTGTCGTACATTGCAAAAATGGCATGTATATACGGGGCAGGGAAGTTCAAGTTGTGTAGGGTGTGTTTAGTATAAGACCAGTCTATGCGGTCAAAAGCTTTTTCCACGTCCGTACCTAGGAGTACCAGTAGCAAATTTTTATGACCAGTGTAGTATAGGGTGTCTAGAATTTTCGTTGTATTGTCTTTACCTTCACGCCCCTTTACAAAGCCCACTTGGTCAGGATGAATTAAGTTGGGAAGAAAGGATTGGATTCTTGTAGCAAGCATCTTTGCCAGGAGTTTTAGATCTATGTTCAGCATAGATATGGGGCGGTAATTAGCACATGAGGTGGGATCTTTACCTTCTTTAGGTATGATAGTGATCATTGCATTTGTCATATCGGTTGGGAGAGGACGGCTTTGTAAGGTTAAGTTATAGTGATGAGCGGCAGGTGCCATATTCGATTTCGACGAAATTCGCGAATATTCGATAGAATATTCGTTTTATATTCGTCGAAATCGAATATTCGTCATTATTCTTGTTATCGCGATTAATATGCAATTTAAATAATCGCGTATTGCGATTTTAACCGCTTGCCGCCACGCTAACGCCGAAAGGCGTCATTGCGGCGGCTCCCCCAGGCTACGCTAACGCCAATAGGCGTCATCTCGCGTGAGCCGAGATTTCCTGTGAACGCGCGCACACAGGCGCGCACGCTCACAGGAACGGAAGGTAAGAGAGTTGATCTCCAGCCTGCCAGCGGCGATCGTTCGCTGGCAGGCTGGAGATGTGTTTTTTTTAACCCCTAACAGGTATATTAGACACTGTTTTGATAACAGCGTCTAATATACCTGCTACCTGGTCCTCTGGTGGTCCCCTTTGTTTGGATCGACCACCAGAGGACACAGGTAGCTCAGTAAAGTAGCACCAAGCACCACTACACTACACTACACCCCCCCGTCACTTATTAACCCCTTATTAGCCCCTGATCACCCCTGATCACCCCATATAGACTCCCTGATCACCCCCCTGTCATTGATTACCCCCCTGTCATTGATTACCCCCCTGTCATTGATCACACCGCTGTAAAGCTCCATTCAGACGTCCGCATGATTTTTACGGATCCACTGATAGATGGATCGGATCCACAAAATGCATACGGACGTCTGAATGGAGCCTTACAGGGGCGTGATCAATGACTGTGGTGATCACCCCATATAGACTCCCTCATCACCCCCCTGTCATTGATCACACCCCTGTAAAGCTCCATTCAAACGTCCGCATGATTTTTACGGATCCACTGATAAATGGATCGGATCCGCAAAACGCACACGGACGTCTGAATGGAGCCTTACAGGGGCGTGATCAATGACTGTGGTGATCACCCCATATAGACTCCCTGATCACCCCCCTGTCATTGATTACCCCCCTGTCATTGATCACACCCCTGTAAAGCTCCATTCAGACGTCCGCATGATTTTTACGGATCCACTGATAGATGGATCGGATCCGCAAAACGCATACGGACGTCTGAATGGAGCCTTACAGGGGCGTGATCAATGATTGTGGTGATCACCCCATATAGACTCCCTCATCACCCCCCTGTCATTGATCACACCCCTGTAAAGCTCCATTCAGACGTCCGCATGATTTTTACGGATCCACTGATAGATGGATCGGATCCGCAAAACACATACGGACATCTGAATGGAGCCTTATAGGGGGGTGATCAATGACAGGGGGGTGATCACCCCATATAGACTCCCTGATCACCCCCCTGTCATTGATCACCCCCCCTGTAATTGATTACCCCCCTGTCATTGATCACACCCCTGTAAAGCTCCATTCAGTCGTCCGCATGATTTTTACGGATCCACTGATAGATGGATCGGATCCGCAAAACGCATACGGACGTCTGAATGGAGCCTTACAGGGGCATGATCAATGACTGTGGTGATCACCCCATATAGACTCCCTGATCACCCCCCTGTCATTGATTACCCCCCTGTCATTGATCACCCCCCCTGTCAGGCTGCATTCAGATGTCCGTATGATTTTTACGGATCCACGGATACATGGATCGGATCCGCAAAACACATACGGACATCTGAATGGAGCCTTATAGGGGGGTGATCAATGACAGGGGGGTGATCACCCCATCACCCCATATAGACTCCCTGATCACCCCCCCTGTCATTGATCACCCCCCCCCCTCATTGATCACCCCCCCTGTCATTGATCACCCCCCCTGTCATTGATCACCCCCCTGTCATTGATCACCCCAAGTTGATTTGGCCCAAGTTAGCGGAAATTATTATTTTTTTCTTACAAAGTCTCATATTCCACTAACTTGTGTCAAAAAATTAAATCTCACATGAACTCACCATACCCCTCACGGAATCCAAATGCGTAAAATTTTTTAGACATTTATATTCCAGACTTTTTCTCACGCTTTAGGGCCCCTAGAATGCCAGGGCAGTATAAATACCCCACATGTGACCCCATTTCGGAAAGAAGACACCCCCAGGTATTCCGTGAGGGGCATATTGAGTCCATGAAAGATTGAAATTTTTGTCCCAAGTTAGCGGAAAGGGAGACTTTGTGAGAAAAAAATAAAAAATATCAATTTCCGCTAACTTGTGCCAAAAAAAAAAAATTTTATGAACTCGCCATGCCCCTCATTGAATACCTTGGGGTGTCTTCTTTCCAAAATGGGGTCACATGTGGGGTATTTATACTGCCCTGGCATTCTAGGGGCCCCAAAGCGTGAGAAGAAGTCTGGTATCCAAATGTCTAAAAATGCCCTCCTAAAAGGAATTTGGGCACCTTTGCGCATCTAGGCTGCAAAAAAAGTGTCACACATCTGGTATCGCCGTACTCAGGAGAAGTTGGGGAATGTGTTTTGGGGTGTCATTTTACATATACCCATGCTGGGTGAGAGAAATATCTTGGTCAAATGCCGACTTTGTATAAAAAAAATGGGAAAAGTTGTCTTTTGCCAAGATATTTCTCTCACCCAGCATGGGTATATGTAAAATGACCCCCCAAAACACATTCCACACCTTCTCCTGAATACGGCAATACCACATGTGTGACACTTTTTTGCAGCCTAGGTGGGCAAAGGGGCCCATATTCCAAAGAGCACCTTTAGGATTTCACAGGTCATTTACCTACTTACCATACATTAGGGCCCCTGGAAAATGCCAGGGCAGTATAACTACCCCACAAGTGACCCCATTTTGGAAAGAAGACACCCCAAGGTATTCCGTGAGGGGCATGGCGAGTTCCTAGAATTTTTAATTTTTTGTCACAAGTTAGTGGAAAATGATGATTTTTTTTCTTTTTTTTTTTTTCTTACAAAGTCTCATATTCCACTAACTTGTGACAAAAAATAAAAACTTCCACGAACTCACTATGCCCATCAGCGAATACCTTGGGGTGTCTTCTTTCCAAAATGGGGTCACTTGTGGGGTAGTTATACTGCCCTGGCATTCTAGGGGCCCAAATGTGTGGTAAGGAGTTTGAAATCAAATTCTGTAAAAAATGACCAGTGAAATCCGAAAGGTGCTCTTTGGAATATGGGCCCCTTTGCCCACTTAGGCTGCAAAAAAGTGTCACACATGTGGTATCTCCGTATTCAGGAGAAGTTGGGGAATGTGTTTTGGGGTGTCATTTTACATATACCCATGCTGGGTGAGAGAAATATCTTGGCAAAAGACAACTTCTACCATTTTTTTATACAAAGTTGTCTTTTGCCAAGATATTTCTCTCACCCAGCATGGGTATATGTAAAATGACACCCCAAAACACATTCCCCAACTTCTCCTGAATACGGAAATACCACATGTGTGACACTTTTTTGCAGCCTAGGTGGGCAAAGGGGCCCATATTCCAAAGAGCACCTTTCGGATTTCACTGGCCATTTTTTACAGAATTTGATTTCAAACTCCTTACCACACATTTGGGCCCCTAGAATGGATTTGAGAATTACGTGAAAAATCGCAATTCGATTATTTCAAGTTATAATAATCTAATTTCGATTTTAACTTAGCACTGCTATATTTAATTCTAGCCTAATATGGAATATAGCAGTGCTAAGTTAAAATCGAAATTCGATTATAACTTGAATTAATCGAATTGCGATTTCAACTTGGACCTGGTTTACTATGGTTGGCTTGGTAGAATTAGCGAATATGACGAATGTATTCGTCATATTCCACAAAACGAAGATAACGAATGTATTCGTTATATTCCACAAAACGAAGATAACGAAGTATTCTGCATCTTCGTTTTAGCTACCTATTCATCAACTTCGCTAATTCTAGCAATCATATAGGAAAGTTTACTATAGAGACAGCTAAGTTTAATTCGCTATGTGATTATATTACTTTGCTTTTTTTTATAAATAGAATAATTATAATAATTATCAGGTATTATAATTATTACAAAGAAAAAAATAAGGGGTTGGGTCAGCACAACCTGTCTGTAGGTGCAGATCACTATGGCGAAATACATATATAAACGGAAAATGCAAATGTGATCGCACACTACATCCAGCACTCTGCCCTCCATGCTGGATGAGACATTGATTTATATTTTGGCCAAAGCATAGTAAGCCACTCACCGCGTCAAGGTCGTCTCATGAGTGGTCCCTAACTCTTGTTCCTACCTGTTCATGGGCCATGACAGCCACATAAAATCCAGGGAATGCAGGTCAGCATGCAAGCCTAGTACACTTTGCTTATAACCCCGTCCGGTGCCATTACAGCTTTCATCGGATCCAGGGATGCAAGTACCAACATACATGCTGAACCCACCATATACTTCTCCTGGAGCCAGATGGCTAATGGTAGGTTCTATACAAGCAGACTCAGTTTTATACTGACTTTAAAACCAGCCTCAAGGACAGATTAACTGGTCAGGTGTGCAATGACTCCAAGGAGATCGCCACGCCTCCAATATATACTACAAAGAAAAAAATAAGGGGTTGGGTCAGCACAACCTGCCTGTAGGTGCAGATCACTATGGCGAAATACATATATAAACGGAAAATGCAAATGTGATCGCACACTACATCCAGCACTCTGCCCTCCATGCTGCATGAGACATTGGTTTATATTTTGGCCAAAGCATAGTAAGCCACTCACCGCGTCAAGGTCGTCTCAGGAGTGGTCCCTAACTCTTGTTCCTACCTGTTCATGGGCCATGACAGCCACATAAAATCCAGGGAATGCAGGTCAGCATGCAAGCCAAGTACACTTTGCTTATAACCCCGTCCTGTGCCATTACAGCTTTCATCGGATCCAGGGATGCAAGTACCAACATGCATGCTGAACCCACCATATACTTCTCCTGGAGCCAGATGGCTAATGGTAGGTTCTATACAAGCAGACTCAGTTTTCACTCTAGTGGTGATTTCACTCTAGTGGTAGCATGAGACGGAGTCTACAACCCACACAAGTGACTCAGGTAGTGCAGCTTATCCAGGATGGCACATCAATGTGAGCTGTGGCAAGAAGGTTTGCTGTGTCTGTCAGCGTAGTGTCCAGAGCATGGAGGCGCTACCAGGAGACAGGCCAGTACATCGGGAGACATGGAGGAGGCCGTAGGAGGGCAACAACCCAGAAGCAGGACCGCTACCTCCGCCTTTGTGCAAGGAAGAACAGGAGGAGCACTGCCAGAGCCCTGCAAAATGACCTCCAGCAGGCCACAAATGTGCATGTGTCTGCTCAAACGGTCAGAAACAGACTCCATGAGGGTGATATGAGGGCCCGACGTCCACAGGTGGGGGTTGTGCTTACAGCCCAACACCGTGCAGGACGTTTGGCATTTGCCAGAGAACACCAAGATTGGCAAATTCCCACTGGCGCCCTATGCTCTTCACAGATGAAAGCAGGTTCACACTGAGCACATGTGACAGACGTCACAGAGTCTTGAGACGCCGTGGAGAACGTTCTGCTGCCTGCAACATCCTCCAGCATGACCGGTTTGGCATTGGGTCAGTAATGGTGTGGGGTGGCATTTCTTTGGAGGGCCGCACAGCCCTCTATGTGCTCGCCAGAGGTAGCCTGACTGCCATTAGGTACTGAGATGAGATCCTCAGACCCCTTGTGAGACCATATGCTGGTGCTGTTGGCCCTGGGTTCCTCCTAATGCAAGACAATGCTAGACCTCATGTGGCTGGAGTGTGTCAGCAGTTCCTGCAAGATGAAGGCATTGATGCTATGGACTGGCCCGCCCGTTCCCCAGACCTGAATCCAATTGAGCACATCTGGGACATCATGTCTCGCTCTATCCACCAACGTCACGTTGTACAACAGACTGTCCAGGAGTTGGCAGATGCTTTAGTCCAGGTCTGGGAGGAGATCCCTCAGGAGACGGTCCACCACCTCATCAGGAGCATGCACAGGCGTTGTAGGGAGGTCATACAGGCACGTGGAGGCCACACACTCTACCGAGCCTCATTTTGACTTGTTTTAAGGACATTACATCAAAGTTGGATCAGCCTGTAGTGTGTTTTTCCACTTTAATTTTGAGGGTGACTCCAAATCCAGACCTCCATGGGTTGAAAATTTGATTTCCATTTTTTTATTTTTGTGTGATTTTGTTGTCAGCACATTCAACTATGTAAAGAACAAAGTATTTCAGAAGAATATTTAATTAATTTAGATCTAGGATGTGTTATTTTTGTGTTCCCTTTATTTTTTTGAGCAGTGTATTATAGTGTATTTGTATTGTGCAGCAGTTGTGTGCGGTTCTGCTGCGATACCGCAGCTAGATAGAGGGACAAATGCTATTGGAGTAAATAATTGCAATGGGTGTGATATACCTATTGCCCCCCAAAAAAACTGGTTGAGGGCTGCCATATACTTTCTTCCACAAAATCCTGATTGAGGGGTGCTATATACCTGTTTCCGCCAAATACTGATTGAGGGGTGCTATTTACCTGTTTCCGCCAATTACTGATTGAGGGCTGTCATATACCTTCTTCCACTAAATAATGATTGAGAGGTGCTATTGCTATATACCTTCTTCCACCAAATACTGATTGAGGAGTGCAATACACCTACTTCCACAAAATACTAATTGAGGGGTGCCATATTCCTGTTTCTGCCAAATACTGATTGAGGGGTGCTATATACCTGTTTCTTCCAAATACTAATTGAGGGGTGCCATTTACCTTCTTCCACTAAATACTGATTGAGGGGTGCAATACACCTGCTTCCACAAAATACTGATTGAGGGGTGCAATATACCTGTTTCCACCAAATACTGATTGAGGGGAACTATATACTTGTTTCTGCCAAATACTGATTGTTTGGTGCCATATACCTGTTTCCGCCAAATACTAATTGAGGGGTGCTATGTAGAGATGTCCCGAACTATTCGCCGGCGAACATCGCTTGTTCGCGTTCACCGCGGCGGGCGAACATATGCAATGTTTGGTCCACTTCGGGCACCTCTCAAGTTACCACTTGCCCGCCTGCCGCCACCACCAACACTAGCACCACAGCCGCTTCACTTGATCTGTCAGAGGAGTAATTTACACATCAGTTGGAAGAAATGAGAGATGCGCAACCATTATTGCCAGAGGATTTAGATAACAGGGATATGTCTCAGTCAGGCAGCATTACACACATGGACGTACGGTGTGATGATGATGATGTTGTACCCGCTGCTGCTTCCTTTGCTGAGTTGTCAGATACAAGTGAAGCGGTTGATGCCGATGTGTTCGTGGATGTCACGTGGGTGCCTGCTTGAAGAGAAGAAGAACAGGAGGCAAGTTCAGATGGGGAGACAGAGAGGAGGAGGAGACGAGTTGGAAGCAGGGGGAGGTCGTCGCAAGGAGCTAGTGGCACAGTCAGACAGCATGTATCGGCACCCGTGGTCAGCCAGACAGCGCGCCAATCAATGCATGCTGTTGCCACCACCAGAATGCCGTCATTGCAAAGCTCAGCAGTGTGGCATTTTTTTTTGTGTGTCTGCCTCTGATAACAGCAATGCCATTTGCAACCTGTGCCAAAAGAAACTGAGTCGTGGGAAGTCCAACACCCACCTAGGTACAACTGCTTTGCGAAGGCACATGATCTCACATCACTAACGCCGATGGGATCAACACATGATGAGTACAAGCAGCACACAAACTCAAAGTCACCATCCTCCTCCTGGTCCAGCATCTTCAGCCACGTCAACCACTGCTGTCCTCCTTGCCCCCTCTCAACCACCCGCCACTCCGCCTCTCACCTTCAGCAGTTCCTGCTCATCTGCCCACAATCAGGTGTCTGTCAAGGAAATGTTTGAGCGTAAGAAGCCAATGTCACAGAGTCACCCCCTTGCCCGGCGTCTGACAGCTGGCTTGACGGAATTCTTAGCCTGCCATCTCTTACCATACAAGCTGGTGGAGTCTGAGGCCTTCAAAAAATTTGTAGCTATTGGGACACCGCATTTTTTTTCCACAAAAGGCAATCCCCAACCTGTACTCTATTGTGGAAAAGGAAATCATGGCATATCTGGCACAAAGTGTTGGGGCAAGGGTCCATCTGACCACTGATACCTGGTCTGCAAAGCACGGTCAGGGCAGGTATATCACGTACACTGCGCATTGGGTAAACCCGCTGATGGCTGCCAAGCATGGAATGCGTGGCTCTGCAGAGGTGTTGGTGACATCGCTACGACATGCAGGCAGGCCTGCTGCCACCTCCTCTACTTCTCCTACTCCATCCTCTTCGCTAACCTCCTCGGCTGAGTCCTCTTCTGCTGCTGCGTCTTGCTCCACATCAACTGCACCCCCCCAGCTCCCCAGGGGCTATTCCACATCCAGGATACGACAGTGTCACGCTGTCTTGGGGTTGACTTGCCTGAAAGCAGAGAGTCACACCGGACCAGCACTCCTGTCCGCCCTGAACGCACAGGTGGATCAGTGGCTGACGCCTCACCAACTGGAGATCGGCAAAGTGGTGTGTGACAACGGAAGCAATTTGTTGGCGGCATTGAATTTGGGCAAGTTGACACATGTGCCGTGCATGGAACATGTGTTGAATCTGATCGTACAACGCTTTGTGCATAAGTATTCAGGCTTGCAGGACGTCCTCAAGCAGGCCAGGAAGGTGTGTGGCCATTTCAGGCATTCCTACAAGGCCATGGCACACTTTTCTGATATTCAGCGGCGAAACAACATGCCAGTGAGGCGCTTGATTTGCGACAGCCCGACACGTTGGAATTCAACACTCCTAATGTTCGACCGCCTGAGCCAACAAGAAAAAGCCGTCAACGAGTATTTGTATGACCGGGGTGCTAGGACAGCCTCTGCGGAGCTGGGTATTTTTTGGCCGCGTTACTGAACGCTCATGCACAATAGCTGTAGGCTCATGCGTCCTTTTGTGGAGGTGACAAACCTGGTCAGTCAAACCCAAAGCAACATCATCGACCTCATCCCATATGTGTTTTTTCTGGAGCGTGCCTTGCGAAGAGTGCTGGATCAGGCCGTAGATGAGCATGAAGAGGAAGAGTTGTGGTCACCATCACCACCAGAAGCAGCCTTGTCGTCGTCGATTGCTGGACCTGCGGCAAAGCAGAGAGAGGAGTCTGAAGAAGAGGAGTCAGAGGAGGAAGGTAGCTTTGAGGAGGTGGAAGATCAACCACAGCAGGCGTCCCAGGGGGCTTGTTGTCACCTTTCGGGGACCCTTGGTGTTGTACGTGGCTGGGTGGAGGAAGAGACCTTCAATGACGTCAGTGAGGACAAGGAACGGGACATGGCTAGCTTGGTATCCAACCTTGTGCAAATGGGGAGTTTGCGGTTGTGCAAATGGACTGTTTGCGGTTGTTTGCGGTGCGTTAAATGGGGAGTTTGATCTGTCAGAGTTTAGTCTGTCACTGTAAAGCGGGCGTAACCCTTACACTAACTGATCATACCTGATGTTTTAAAGCACGTTATTCCAAACAATTTAGGAATGTTAGGTGATTTATGCCCTTTATGGATTAAAACCCGACTCTGTGTCAACTACGTAATTTTCCATGGGAGTTTTGCCATTGATCCCCCTCCGGCATGCCACAGTCCAGGTGTTAGTCCCCTTGAAACAACTTTTCCATCACTTGTTTGTGCCCAGAAAGAGTCCCTGTGGGTTTTAAAATTTGCCTGCCTATTGAAGTCTATGGCGGTTCGGCCCGGTTCGCCCATTCGCGAACATTTGCGGAAATTTGCGTTCTCCGTTCGCGAACGGAAATTTTTATGTTCATGACATCTCTAGTGCTATATACCTGTTTCCACCAAATACTGATTGAGGGGTGCCATATACCTTCTTCCACTAAATACTGATTGAGGGGTGCTATTGTTATATACCTTCTTCCACCAAATACTCATTGAAGGGTGCTATATACCAGTTTCCTCTAAATATTGATTGAGGGGTGCCATATACCTTCTTCCACAAATACTGATTGAGGGCTGCGATACACCTGCTTCCACAAAATACTGATTGAGGGGTGCCATATACCTGTTTCTGCCAAATACTGATTAAGGGGTGCTATATACCTGTTTTCACCAAACACTGAATGAGGGGTGCCATACACCTGTTTCCGCCAAATAATGATTGAGGGGTGCTATATACCTGTTTCCACCAAATACTGATTGAGGGGTGTCATATACCTTCTTTCACTAGATACTGATTGAGGGGTGCTATTGCTATATACCTTCTTCCACCAAATACTGATTGAGGGGTGCAATAAACCTTTTTCCGCCAAATACTGATTGAGGGGTGCTATACACCTGTTTCCGCCAAATACTGATTGAGGGGTGCCATATACCTTCTTCCACTAAATACTGATTGAGGGGTGCTATTGCTATATACCTTCTTCCACAAAATACTGATTGAGAGGTGCAATACAATGGATGTGCATGTGAGAGATTTTTATCTGCTGTCCATACATACATACATGCTACAGACATAGTGCTGTGATGTTACAACAGAAATTAGTGCACCAATCACTAATATCTACTGAGACCTTATAAAATGTGAAGTTGTGTGTACTGAGGGAAAAAAATCGCATCATTAGGGATTTTCACAATGGCACATTTTTTTAAACACTCTATCTGCATATAAAGCGATTGTTGTGACATGCATGTGAAATGTAATCAAATACACTGCTTTAACCCCTTAAATACCGGGCTCATTTTCACCTTCAGGACCAAGCCATTTTTTGCAACTCTTTGACTTATCCAGGCCATTCTGAGACTGTTTTTTAGTAACATATTGTACTTCATGACACTGGTAAAATGGAGTCCAAAAAATTCATTTTTATTTATAAAAAAATACCAAATTTGCCAAAAATTTGGAAAAATTTGCACATTTTCAAGTTTTAATTTCTCTACTTCTATAATACATATTATTAAAAATTGTTATTACTTTACATTTCCCATATGTCGTATTCATGTTAGGATAATTTTGGGAATGCCATTTTATTTTTGGGGGACGTTGCAAGGCTTAGAAGTTTAGCAGTAAATCTTGAAATTTCTCAGAAATTTTCAAAAACTAACTTTTTAGGGACCAGTTCAGGTCTGAAGTCACTTTGTGAAGCTTACATGATAGAAACCACCCAAAAATGACCCCATTCTAGAAACTATACCCCTCAAGGTATTCAAAACTGATTTTACAAACGTTGTTAACCCTTTAGGTGTTCCAAAAGAATTAATGGAAAATAGAGATATAATTTCAACATTTCACTTTTTTGGCAGATTTTCCATTTTTATATATTTTTTCCAGTTACAAAGCAAGGGTTAACAGCCAAACAAAACTAAATATTTATGCCACTGATTCCGCGGTTTACAGAAACACCCCACATGTGGTTGTAAACTGATGTAAGTGCGCACAGCAGGGCGCAGAAGAAAAGGAGCGCCATATGGTTTTTGGAAGGCAGATTTTGCTGGACTGGTTTTAGATGCCATGTCCCATTTAAAGCCCCCCTGATGCACCCATACAGTAGAAACTCCCAAAAAGTGACCCTATTTTGGAAACTAGGGGATAAGGTGCCAGTTTTATTGGTACTATTTTGGGGTACATATGATTTTTTATTGCTCTATCACGTTTTTTGTGAGGCAAGGTAACCGAAAATGGCTGTTTTGGCATTTTTTTTTTTTGTTTTTTTTACAAGATTCATCTGAGAGGGTAGATCATGTGCTATTTTTATAGAGCAGGTTGTTACAGAAGCAGTGATATCAAATATGTTTACTTTCTTTGTTTGTTTGTTTCAGTTTTACATAATAAAGCATTTTTGAAATAGAAATTATGTTTTTGTGTGTCCATTTTCTGAACGCCATATGTTTTTTGCAGAAAGAGTTGAGGTTTTTCTTGGTACCATTTTTGGGTACATAGGAACATAGGATTTTTTGATCATTCATTATTACACTTTAAGGGGCAAGGTGACCAAAAAAATTGGCTGTTCTGCAGAGCGCAGATCAGAGCCTGGAACAGGCATTTTTTCACTGCCGCGATCCGATTGGTTAGTCTGCAAAAACTAACCAATCGGATTGATAGTCGGTAAGGGCCACTCTGATTGCACTGTATGCAATCCGTAACAGCAGCAGGGCAGGGGCAGAAGCTTTAATCCAAGCGCTTTGCAGCGCTTGGATTAAAGAGATGGCTTGACGTTTATACACGTGCTAGCTGCATGGGGCATGTGCAAATAGCATGTATATAAACGGATTGCAGTCATGAAGGGGTTAAGCACTCAGCAGAGGAAAATCCTCTATACAGAAAACCTCTAGGAAACCATAGCTAAAGGATTGCTCTTCTCTTATGAAAATGATGCCAATATGTAATTCACAGAATAAACAGCATGTGTAAATAGTTTCATATTTTTTACAATGAACAAAAATATAAAAACAGGTTATAAAGGAAAATTGTAAAACAGGTTACAAGATATAAACAGCTATACAATATTAGACAGAAAAGGAAAAAAGTGGCCTCTATAGGTGATTTAAATAAATCTGCATAAAATATATCACCTTATGTATCATTAAAAATAATCCAACTGACCTAGTTGGGTATATCCCATTTTGCCCTTGAGCTCCAGGCAGACAAGAGGATTTCAGCACTGTGATGGCGAAGGGACAATCCTGAGTGAAGGGGTGTTCCTGTCAGAGCCTCCAAATTATATCAAGGTAGGCATTTTGTGGGGTAGTCAAGCTCAAGGTCCTCAGGAACATCAAAGAATGAATTGAACATGACAGCATGGAACATTTTATGGATTCTTCACTAATGAGTTCTTTATGTCATAAATGTCTATTTATGCAAGAGAGAACAGAGCATAAAATAAGCTTTTTTTTTTCTTCTTCAATAAATAACCTTGCTGTTTATTTGGGCAGATACGACAGTCTGGAAAAGGCAAATTGTACTGCCAAATGTTGCACTGCCAGGATGCACCTGTCTAAATTAACAGCCAAATTATGCATTCAAAGACAGTCCTGTGATCTCTGCACATATCTAGAGTAACAGTTGGATTGACAGTTTTCAGAAGTATTAATACTTTATTAGCTGGCAATATACATTATAACTAGAGATGAGCGAATTTTTCAAAAATTCAATTCGCCGATTCACCAAATTTTTTGGGCAATTTTTTTTATATTCTTACATGATAATGGTGAAATGTTGGCGACATCTATAACTCTCTGATGCAAAGGATAAGGATGGGGGATGGGAAAGAGGGAAGTTTAGGGCAAGGAAAATGTAAAAAGACAACGGGCTAGGACATCCTATGTTTGTTTGTGATTTGTTATATGTATTGTACTGTATTATATTATATTGTATTGAGACACTGTATAGATATATAAACCCTTTAAAAAAAGAGAGAAAAAAAGGGGTGTTAAATCAGTTTTCATTACAAAAAAATGTAATAAAGAAGTATCTAAAAAAATAAAAAAGCATGAACAAGATGAGTTACAAACTGATACAGAAGGAGAGAGGACCCTGCCCGAGAAGATTTACAATTTATACCTAGCCCAGAAGGTCAACAGATGATTTTCTAGCTGTTAATGCCTTCAAATCTACTGTAACCTCCTGGTAGACAAAGTTCTTATCTTTTGTTATGTCTTAGAGCGGGTTCTCATCAGCTTTATGGATTCTGTTTTTGTTTTCCGTTATAACATGGTAATAACGAAGAATAACGGAATCCATAAGACGGAAGTCAAAACGTCCAAGAGGCATTCTGTTTTGATCCTTCATAATACAAGTCTATGGGCAGCATAACGGATCCATCCTGGTTTCCATTATGCAGGAGTCCAGTCCTGCATAACGGAAACCAGGACGGATCCGTTATGCTGCCCATAGACTTGTATTATGACGGAATGCAAAACGGAAACCTTTAAAAAGGCATTCCGTTTTGCTTTCCGTCATAATAGAAGTCTATGGGAACAAAAACGGATCCGTCTGGTTTCCGTTATGCAGAACAGAAAAAAAAGTCCTGTTGACAGGACTTTGTTTTCCGTCTTGCATTACGGGACCCAGATGGATCCGTTATGATTCCCATAAACTTCTATTATGACAGCTCAAAACGGAATGCCTTTTAAAGGCTTCCATCTTGACTTCCGTCTTATGGATGCCATTATTTTCTGTTATAACCATGTTATAATGGAAAATAAAAATGGAATCCATAACGCTGATGTGAACCTGCCCTTAGATGCACAATGATATTTAGCCATTGAAGTACTACTTAAGAACCACCTGAACTTTATGCTCTTTTTTTCCTTTTTTTCTTTTCTTTCCAATTGTATAGGAAGAGTTTCATTTGTTTGCTTTTTTTTCGTCATATACCAGTGTATATGGAGTCTGGTACAATTGTATGTTATGCACACTATTTAGATTGTTTAGGTGCAGTGTGTAATAACTGAGATTTGACACTTCGAGGATTGCTACTCCTGTGACACACAATTAGTATACACATAAAGTGTTGTGTATATCATCTGCATGACATCTTGTTCAATACTGTTGTACAAATTATTGTTTCTATATAACTGTTTTTGCATATATAAATATACAGTACAGACCAAAAGTTTGGACACACCTTCTCATTTAAAGAGTTTTCTTTATTTTCATGACTATGAAAATTGTAGATTCACACTGAAGGCATCAAAACTATGAATTAACACGTGGAATTATATACATAGCAAACAAGTGTGAAACAACTGAAAATATGTCATATTCTAGGTTCTTCAAAGTAGCCAACTTTTGCTTTGATTACTGCTTTGCACACTCTTGGCATTCTCTTGATGAGCTTCAAGAGGTAGTCCCCTGAAATGGTTTTTCACTTCACAGGTGTGCCCTGTCAGGTTTAATAAGTGGGTTTTCTTGCCTTATAAATGGGGTTTGGACCATCAGTTGCGTTGAGGAGAAGTCAGGTGGATACACAGCTGATAGTCCTACTGAATAGACTGTTAGAATTTGTATTATGGCAAGGAAAAAGCAGCTAAGTAAAGAAAAACGAGTGGCCATCATTACTTTAAGAAATGAAGGTCAGTCAGCCGAAAAATTGGGAAAACTTTGAAAGTAAGGGCTATTTGACCATGAAGGAGAGTGATGGGGTGTTGCGCCAGATGACCTGGCCTCCACAGTCACCGGACCTGAACCCAATCGAGATGGTTTGGGGTGAGCTGGACCGCAGAGTGAAGGCAAAAGGGCCAACAAGTGGTAAGCATCTCTGGGAACTCCCTCAAGACTGTTAGAAGACCATTTCAGGGGACTACCTCTTGAAGCTCATCAAGAGAATGCCAAGAGTGTGCAAAGCAGTAATCCAAGCAAAAGGTGGCTACTCTGAAGAACCTAAAATATGACATATTTTCAGTTGTTTCACACTTGTTTGTTAAGTATATAATTCCACATGTGTTAATTCATAGTTTTGATGCCTTCATAGTGATGAAAATAAAGAAAACTCTTTGAATGAGAAGGTGTGTCCAAACTTTTGGTCTGTACTGTATATATATATATATATATATATATATATACACAATTACATCTATTTGGATTTGGCATGTATGTATAACTGCTTTGGTTATAATAAACATTATTGTTTAATAAATAAAGGGGGGTACAAATATGGGGTACAAGTTATAACTAGAGATGAGCGAATCAAAGCTGACAAAGTGGAATTCGTTCCAAATTTCAGGAAAAATTTGATTCACACCAAATGCGAATTTCCTTGTGCTTTGTAATAACGAATCGCATTTTTCCTAAAATGACTGCTGCACGTGTGAGGACATGGAGAAAGGACGTCTGGGAAGGCGGGATCACCCATACTGACATGCATGCAGCCAATCAGCAGCCGGCCAGCCCTGTGATGTCACAGCCCTATAAATAGTGGCAGCCATTTTAGATTCTGCCATTCACCAGCGTACTTAGCACAGGAAGAGACCAGTCTGCAGGTGCTAGGGACAGTGATAGAAAAATCATCATTCTGCTAAAAAAAAGGATTACAAATGCAGGGAAAGATTATTCAAGTAGGGAAAGGATAGGGAAGAATCATTTCACTGCATTTCAGTTGAACAGGGTTTATTCGGGAGGTGACAGCCTGTGTAATAGGAACATTCCTATTAGACCTTGCAGCACTGACTAGGCACCCAAATTGCCATTATATAGCTCTGTAATTCCAGCAAACCGTTCTTATTAGGATGCAAGTGCTGTATGGTACAGGCTTTAACAGGGGTTATTACAAATAAATATTTCTATTATTTGCCCTTTTGCGGTGCACTTATCTGTAGTTAAGGATTTTGTGGGGTGTTTTAGCGGAAGTAGCATAGCCTCTGGATAACTCCTCAAACTCAAAGTGACAGGTGGCCACTCCCATTTTCTGCCCAAAACCCACCCACTCCGTTTATAACCCAACCCACAATCCCGCCCCAAACCACACCTAAAATACCGCCCCATTCATATCCTTTTTTATTCTTTTAGATCTGATAAAGCGTCAATAATTCAATTAAGTTTAATATGTTTAAAAATAAAATGATATTCAGCTTATATTAACCTCTTATTAAGCTATTATAAATATTGGCAATAGTTATTTGATCCGGCTAGCTTTGCTAAAGCTAAATGACATAGAAACATAGAAACATAGAAACATAGAATGTGTCGGCAGATAAGAACCATTTGGCCCATCTAGTCTGCCCAATATACTGAATACTATGGATAGCCCCCGGCCCTATCTTATATGAAGGATGGCCTTATGCCTATCCCATGCATGCTTAAACCCCTTCACTGTATTTGCAGCTACCACTTCTGCAGGAAGGCTATTCCATGCATCCACTACTCTCTCAGTAAAGTAATACTTCCTTATATTACTTTTAAACCTTTGCCCCTCTAATTTAAAACTGTGTCCTCTTGTGGTAGTTTTTCTTCTTTTAAATATGCTCTCTTCCTTTACCGAGTTGATTCCCTTTATGTATTTAAAAGTTTCTATCATATCCCCTCTGTCTCTTCTTTCTTCCAAGCTATACATATTAAGGTCCTTTAACCTTTCCTGGTAAGTTTTATCCTGCAATCCATGTACTAGTTTAGTAGCTCTTCTCTGAACTCTCTCTAGAGTATCTATATCCTTCTGGAGATATGGCCTCCAGTACTGCGCACAATACTCCAAGTGAGGTCTCACCAGTGTTCTGTACAGCGGCATAAGCACTTCACTCTTTCTACTGCTTAAACCTCTCCCTATACATCCAAGCATTCTGCTGGCATTTCGTGCTGCTCTATTACATTGTCTTCCCACCTTTAAGTCTTCTGAAATAATTACTCCTAAATCCCTTTCCTCAGATACTGAGGTCAGGACTGTGTCAAATATTCTATATTCTGCCCTTGGGTTTTTATGCCCCAGGTGCATTATCTTGCACTTATCCACATTAAATTTCAGTTTCCAGAGTTCTGACCATTCTTCTAGTTTTCCTAAATCCTTTTCCATTTAGCGTTTCCCTCCAGGAACATCAACCCTGTTACATATCTTTGTGTCATCAGCAAAAAGACAAACCTTACCAGCGAGGCCTTTTGCAATATCACTTATGAAGATATTAAACAAAATCGGTCCCAGTACAGATCCCTGTGGAACCCCACTGGTAACATTACCTTGTTTTGAATGTTCTCCATTGACTACAACCCTCTGTTGTCTGTCACTCAGCCACTGCCTAATCCACTCAACAATATGGGAGTCCATGCTCAATGACTGCAGTTTATTGATAAGTCTTCTATGTGGGACAGTGTCAAAAGCCTTACTAAAATCTAGATATGCGATGTCTACTGCACCTCCACCGTCTATTATTTTATTCACCCAGTCAAAAAAATCTATAAGATTTGTTTGACATGATCTCCCTGAAGCAAACCCATGTTGTTTTTCATCTTGCAATCCATGGGATTTTAGATGTTCCACAATCCTATCCTTTAATAGGGTTTCCATTAATTTGCCTACTATTGATGTCAGACTCACTGGTCTATAGTTGCTCGATTCCTCCCTACTACCTTTCTTGTGAATGGGCACGACATTTGCCAATTTCCAATCTTCCGGGACGACTCCTGTTACTAATGATTGGTTAAATAAATCTGTTAACGGTTTTGCCAGCTCACCACTAAGCTCTTTTAATAATTTTGGGTGTATCTCATCAGGCCCCTGTGACTTATCTGTCTTCACCTTAGACAGCAAACTTAGAACATCTTCCTCTGTAAAGATACATGCATCAAACGATTTAATAGTCATTCTTTCTAGTGGAGGTCCTTCTCCTTTTTCTTTTGTAAAAACTGAACAGAAGTATTCATTAAGGCAGTCGGCTAGCCCTTTATTCTCTTCTACATACCTTCCGTCCTTTGTTTTTAATTTAGTTATTCCTTGTTTTAATTTCCTTTTTTCATTTATATATCTGAAGAATGTCTTATCCCTTTTTTTCATAGACTGAGCTAGTTTTTCTTCTGCCTGCGCTTTAGAAGTTCTTATAACTTGCTTGGCCTCTCTCTGCCTAATCTTGTAGATTTCCTTATCTTCATTGCTCTGGGTTTTTTTTATAATTACAAAATGCTAGCTTTTTATTTTTAATGATTTGGGCCACTTCTGCTGAGTACCACATTGGTCTCCTCCTTTTTTTGCTTTTACTGACGAGTCTAATGCAATTTTCTGTTGCCTTCAATAATGCACCTTTTAAGTAGTCCCATTTCTCCTGGACTCCATGTAATCCGTTCCAGTCTGATAAGGACTCATTTATGACTAATTTCATTTTTGAAAAGTCTGTTTTTCTAAAATCTAAAACTTTTGTTTTTGTGTGGTGGGACTCTTTCACAGTTCTTATATTAAACCACACTGACTGGTGATCACTAGATCCCAAGGTTTCGCCTACAATGACATCATATACCGAATCCCCGTTTGTGAATACCAAATCCAAAATGGCCTCCCTCCGGGTTGGCTCCTCAACCACTTGTTGTAGAGATAACCCCAGTAGGGAATTTAGAATATCTGTACTCCTGGTAGAACTTGCTATTTTGGTTTTCCAGTTTATATCTGGAAGATTGAAATCTCCCATAATGATAACTTCTCCTTTTATTGTCATTTTAGCTATTTCTTCAACTAGTAGATCATCTAGTTCTTTAACTTGACCAGGTGGTCTATATATCACTAGAAATAGGATTGGATTGGCTCACCCTCCAATTTATACGGAATGGGTGCTCCCCCTAAAAGAAAGATATCCCCAATCTTCTAGGTAGGTAGATGAACTATATGGAGGAGAGGGGCACACCTCATATGATGATCAAATGGAACTGCAGCCAATGCGTTTAAACTATTTATTTGTTACAATAAAATAATATACGGTACCTAAATAGCATAAAATACGTTCACTAAAATACAATTAATACATAAATAACTATCTGTGTAAATTGAGAAAGCCAGTATAAATGTCACTGATATCCAATAAGATTGGTATATTTGATGGTGTTCAAGTTCAATTGCGCAATGGAAAATGCGCTATATCTCTCCTATTGTCGGGAAATAACTAGCAGCTATGGCTAGTATATTGCAATGTGATACAAAGTCTCGTATGTTACTTGCTGTTTGTTACAGCATATCAATAGATGCGATATAATGGCTTGGTGTGTATGAACACACTACTCACTGTTTGAAGCGGTATAATGTCCGGTCACTCGTGCTTGGTAACATACGAGACTTTGTATCACATTGCAATATACTAGCCATAGCTGCTAGTTATTTCCCGACAATAGGAGAGATATAGCGCATTTTCCATTGCGCAATTGAACTTGAACACCATCAAATATACCAATCTTATTGGATATCAGTGACATTTATACTGGCTTTCTCAATTTACACAGATAGTTATTTATGTATTAATTGTATTTTAGTGAACGTATTTTATGCTATTTAGGTACCGTATATTATTTTATTGTAACAAATAAATAGTTTAAACGCATTGGCTGCAGTTCCATTTGATCATCATATGAGGTGTGCCCCTCTCCTCCATATAGTTCATGGTCTATATATCACACCTACACGAGTTACTGCATGGTTAGCAAACTGCAACGTAACCCAAACTGACTCTATGTTGGCCTCACCAACTTGTATTAGGTTAGATTTAATGCTATCTTTCACATACAGGGCCACTCCTCCTCCTTTCTTGCCTTCTCTGTCTCTTCTGTATAAAGAGTACCCTGGTATGGTTATGTCCCAGTCATTTCTTTCATTAAACCATGTCTCCGTAACAGCCACTAAATCTACATTCTCAGATGCCATTATTGACCCAAGTTCATTGATTTTTTTACCTAAACTGCGAGCATTTGTAGACAGGACTCTGAGCTTATCATTTCTTAACCTCTGTGCTTCTGACCTGTTCTGGCATTGTTTCGGGGGGCAATTGGACTCTTTTATTTTCACTCTTTTGCCCCCCCTTACTAGTTTAAATACTCTTTCGCAAATTCTTGGAGCTGTTCACTAAGTACATTTGTTCCTTTGAGAGAAAGATGCAAACCATCTTTTTTGTACAGTTCCTTTCTATTCCAAGTAGAGCTATCATGAGAAAAAAAGCCAAATCCTTGCTCTTGACACCATTTACCAAGCCATATGTTGAACTCCTTTATGCGCCTCTGCCTATCATTCTGAACATTATGCACAGGCAGAACTTCAGAAAATGAAATGGTGGATGCAAAATCCTGTACGTCATTACCAAGTGTGATAAAAGATTTTTTCACCTCTGACACTTCATTGCAAGCCAGGTCATTTGTCCCTAGATGGACAAGAACATCCACGTCCCCTTCCTGCTTTGCTTGCTTAACAATATTAATAATACGTCTTCTATCTCTTCTAGCAGTAGCCCCAGGGAGACATCTCACAAAACCATTTTCTTTAAGCTCCACACTTCTTATGATTGAATCACCCAGCAACAGCTGCATCCTTTGAGACTTCACTTTATCTTTTTTGTTGCATACATTAGACATAGGAGTCGATGGTTTCTCACCCTCTGTGCTTGAGTCCATATCCATGTTGTCCTTACATTCTGAGAGTGCTGCAAATGAATTATGGAGAACCACCGACTGTGGGACATGTCTTCTATCCACCACTCTAAGACTTCCAGAACCTACATTAACCCATCTGCCATTTCTGGGGGTCCTCTGTGGCAGTGGCATTGCAGCAGTCCTAGCTGGAGTTTGTTTAACAGATAATTTAAATATTTCAGCTTTCAAAAATTCAATTTCCTGCTGCAGTAAGGAGAACTGTCTACAGATCTGACAGCATCCGAATCTCCAAAGAGTGGAACATGAAATAAATGCACAACAATTCCTGCACTGAACCAAGTCTGCCATTTTAAAGAGGAGAAAAAAATAAAAAAATTAATTTGTAACTTTAAATCAAACAAATCTTACCTTTTTTTTTTTGTATTGTTTCCACCTTCCAGCCTACCTCCTGACTATCTCCTGCAATATCTCTTTACTAGTACTTAATGTAGTACTTGAAGCTAGTACTTTCAGCTAATGAATTAGGCCAGCTAATGAGTCTGTCTCTTTATATACACACACTCCTTCCAAACTCCTCCCCCAGCAACAAATGTAACACCTTAGTGAGCTAGGCTCATTAGCAAACGCACAATAGCAAACAGCTGACCGAATTCCTTACCTCTTCTCAAGCAATGATCAGCAAAAACAACACAGATGAGCCAGTTGGAGACTCTAAGCCAATCTCTTGCAGTATCTCTTGAATCTCTTCAGTCTGCTGCAATATCTCTTTACTAGTTCTTAATGTAGTACTTGAAGCTAGTACTTTCAGCTAATGAATTAGGCCAGCTAATGAGTCTGTCTCTATATATACACACACTCCTTCCCAAACTCCTCCCCCAGCAACAAATGTAACACCTTAGTGAGCTAGGCTCATTAGCAAACGCACAATAGCAAACAGCTGACCGAATTCCTTACCTCTTCTCAAGCAATGATCAGCAAAAACAACACAGATGAGCCAGTTGGAGACTCTAAGCCAATCTCTTGCAGTATCTCTTGAATCTCTTCAGTCTGCTGCAATATCTCTTTACTAGTACTTAATGTAGTACTTGAAGCTAGTACTTTCAGCTAATGAATTAGGCCAGCTAATGAGTCTGTCTCTATATATACACACACTCCTTCCCAAACTCCTCCCCCAGCAACAAATGTAACACCTTAGTGAGCTAGGCTCATTAGCAAACGCACAATAGCAAACAGCTGACCGAATTCCTTACCTCTTCTCAAGCAATGATCAGCAAAAACAACACAGATGAGCCAGTTGGAGACTCTAAGCCAATCTCTTGCAGTATCTCTTGAATCTCTTCAGTCTGCTGCAATATCTCTTTACTAGTACTTAATGTAGTACTTGAAGCTAGTACTTTCAGCTAATGAATTAGGCCAGCTAATGAGTCTGTCTCTATATATACACACACTCCTTCCCAAACTCCTCCCCCAGCAACAAATGTAACACCTTAGTGAGCTAGGCTCATTAGCAAACGCACAATAGCAAACAGCTGACCGAATTCCTTACCTCTTCTCAAGCAATGATCAGCAAAAACAACACAGATGAGCCAGTTGGAGACTCTAAGCCAATCTCTTGCAGTATCTCTTGAATCTCTTCAGTCTGCTGCAATATCTCTTTACTAGTTCTTAATGTAGTACTTGAAGCTAGTACTTTCCGAAGGTCCAGCAAGTTATACGAAGCAGTCCAACACGTCCGTAATTTAATTAAGTATAATATGTTTAAAATAAAATTATATTAAGATTGTATTAAGCTTATAATAACATCTTACTAAGCTATTATAGATATTGGTAGCCCACTTCGACCACAACCCCACCAATCATGATGTCATTGAAGGACCCACAAGGCAGCACAGTCCTTGTGGGACCTGCAGTCTTTGAAATTTGCTTTTAATTATATATAATTGTGTTTAATAATTTGAAGGCTGTTGTGATTTAAGCAAAATATTTGATCACCGCATTTAACACAGATATGCATAATTTATAATAAATAATAAATATTAACAATAGCTAATTGCGACACCCAACTGTCTACACATTTGTCCTATTTCATAGCCTATGAACAGAGGTTCACAGAAATGTCCGGTGTCCATTTGCGAAACAGTCAGGGTACGTCCGAGCATGTTGAAGACATGTTCGGGCATGTCCTAAAATGCTATTTATCCTGTGACCGCCTATTGTTTTTCCAGCCACAGAATCCTACAAAGTTGTGTGCTGTCAGGTGAATGCCAGGTGAATGCCTATTGACTATTTTTGGGGCCTGTACTGACCGACAGTTGCATTTTTATCCTGTGACCGCCTAGGCACAGAATTCTACAAAGTTGTGTGCTGTCAGGTGAATGCCTATTGGCTAATTTTTGGGGCCTGTACTGGCCGACAGTTACATTTTTTTCCTGTGACAGCCTAATGTACTTCCAGCCACAGAATCCAAAGTTCTTTGATGTCAGGTGAATGCCTATTGGTTAATTTTTGGGGCCTGTACTGGCAAGTTCTCACAACAATACTTAGTGCACTAATCACTAATATCTCATGAGACCTTATAAAATGTGAAGTTGTGTGTATCGTGAAAAAATGTGAAATGTAATCAAATACACTGCTTTAATGTCAAATTACTTGCAATGAGAAGTTCTTCCTCAACATTGCGAAAATGGTTGCCAACTAGGGATGAGCGAACCCGAACTGTATAGTTCGGGTTCGTACCGAATTTTGGGGTGTCCGTGACACGGACCCGAACCCGAACATTTTCGTAAAAGTCCGGGTTCGGGTTCGGTGTTCGGCGCTTTCTTGGCGCTTTTTGAAAGGCTGCAAAGCAGCCAATCAACAAGCGTCATACTACTTGCCCCAAGAGGCCATCACAGCCTTGCCTACTATTGGCATGGCTGTGATTGGCCAATGCAGCATGTGACCCAGCCTCTATATAAGCTTGGGTCACGTTGCGCTGCACGTCACTCTGCTGATTAAAGCATAGGGAGAGGTTGCAGCTGCGACGTTAGGGCGAGATTAGACAGTGATTAACTCCTCCAAAATACTTCATTCTGTGATCGATCTGCAGCTGTGGATCATTGAAGTGCTAGTATTAACTTGCTCACTTTTTTGAGGCTGCCCAGAGCGTTTTTAGATCACTTTTTTTCTGGGGTGATCGGCGGCCATTTTGTGACTTGTGGTGCGCCAGCACAAGCTATCACCAAGTGTATTTAACCATCAATAGTGTGGTTATTTTATGCTATATCCTACATCATCTGCAGGCTGAGCCTGTGTCACCGAAGTGCATTTAACCATCAACAGTCTGGTTATTTTTTGGCCATATACTACATCAGCTGCAGGCTGAGCCTGTGTCAACGAAGTGCATTTAACCATCAACAGTCTGATTATTTTTTGGCCATATACTACATCTGGTGCAGGCTGAGCCTGTGTCACCCAAGTGCATTTAACCATCAACAGTGTGGTTATTTTTTGGCCATATACTACATCAGGGGCAAGTTGAGCCTGTCACCCAGCGCCTAAAAAATAGACCTGACATTTCTATTCAACCAAATCTGTACAGTTTTAGCTGGTCAAGTTATTTGTAGTGACCGTAAAAGCACACTTTTTGTTCTGGGTTGAAAAACTATTCCCAAATTTGCCATTCTCAAAATAACTAGTTTCTGGTATATGAGGCCTACTTGAAATCTATCCCAAAAAGGATATCTTACATTGAAGGTACTGATAGTGTCATTCAGAAAAACCTAAGACACACGCTACCGTGCAGATAGAAGTCTGATTCTGAGATTAAACCTTAAACTGTCACACAGTGCAAAAAAAAACAGGTCTCAAATTTCTATTCAAGCAAATCTGTACTGTTTTAGCTGGTCAAGTTATTTGTAGTGACCGTAAAAGCACTTTTTTTTTTCTGGTTTGAAAAACTATTCCCAAATTTGCCATTCTCAAAATAACTAGTTTCTGGTATTTGAGGCCTACTTGAAATCTATCCCAAAAAGGATATCTTACATTGAAGGTACTGATAGTGTCATTCAGAAAAACCTAAGACACACGCTACCGTGCAGATAGAAGTCTGATTCTGAGATTAAACCTTAACCTGTCACACAGTGCAAAAAAAAAAACAGGTCTCACATTTCTATTCAAGCAAATCTGTACTGTTTTAGCTGGTCAAGTTATTTGTAGCGACCGTAAAAGCACTTTTTTTTTTCTGGGTTGAAAAACTATTCCCAAATTTGCCATTCTCAAAATAACTAGTTTCTGGTATTTGAGGCCTACTTGAAATCTATCCCAAAAAGGATATCTTACTTTGAAGTTACTGATAGTGTCATTCAGAAAAACCTAAGACACACGCTACCGTGCAGATAGAAGTCTGATTCTGAGATTAAACCTTAACCTGTCACACAGTGCAAAAAAAAACAGGTCTCACATTTCTATTCAAGCAAATCTGTACTATTTTAGCTGGTCAAGTTATTTGTAGTGACCGTAAAAGCACACTTTTTGTTCTGGGTTGAAAAACTATTCCCAAATTTGCCATTCTCAAAATAACTAGTTTCTGGTATTTGAGGCCTACTTGAAATCTATCCCAAAAAGGCTATCTTACACTGAAGGTACTGATAGTGTCATTCAGAAAAACCTAAGACACACGCTACCGTGCAGATAGAAGTCTGATTCTGAGATTAAACCTTAACCTGTCACACAGTGCAAAAAAAAACAGGTCTCACATTTCTATTCAAGCAAATCTGTACTGTTTTAGCTGGTCAAGTTATTTGTAGCGACCGTAAAAGCACACTTTTTTTTCTGGGTTGAAAAACTATTCCCAAATTTGCCATTCTCAAAATAACTAGTTTCTGGTATTTGAGGCCTACTTGAAATCTATCCCAAAAAGGATATCTTACATTGAAGTTACTGATAGTGTCATTCAGAAAAACCTAAGACACACGCTACCGTGCAGATAGAAGTCTGATTCTGAGATTAAACCTTAACCTGTCACACAGTGCAAAAAAAAACAGGGCTCACATTTCTATTCAAGCAAATCTGTACTGTTTTAGCTGGTCAAGTTATTTGTAGTGACCGTAAAAGCACACTTTTTTTTCTGGGTTGAAAAACTATTCCCAAATTTGCCATTCTCAAAATTGTGGTGAACGGGAACAATGAGGAAAACATCTAATAAGGGACGCGGACGCGGACATGGTCGTGGTGGTGTTAGTGGACCCTCTGGTGCTGGGAGAGGACGTGGCCGTTCTGCCACAGCCACACGTCCTAGTGTACCAACTACCTCAGGTCCCAGTAGCCGCCAGAATTTACAGGGATATTTGGTGGGGCCCAATGCTGTTCTAAGGATGGTAAGGCCTGAGCAGGTACAGGCATTAGTCAATTGGGTGGCCGACAGTGCATCCAGCACGTTCACATTATCTCCCACCTAGTCTTCTGCAGAAAGCGCACAGATGGCGCATGAAAACCAAGCCCATCAGTCTGTCACATCACCCCCATGCATATCAGGGAAATTGTCTGAGCCTCAAGTTATGCAGCAGTCTCTTATGCTGTTTGAAGACTCTGCTGCCAGGGTTTCCCAAGGGCATCCACCTAGCTCTTCACCAGGGGTGGAAGAGATAGAATGCACTAACGCACAACCACTTATGTTTCCTGATGATGAGGACATGGGAATACCACCTCAGCACGTCGCTGATGATGACGAAACACAGATGCCAACTGCTGCGTCTTTCTGGAGTGTGCAGACTGAACAGGAGGTCAGGGGTCAAGACTGGGTGGAAGACGATGCAGGGGACGATGAGGTCCTAGACCCCACATGGAATGAAGGTCGTGCCACTGACTTTCAGAGTTCGGAGGAAGAGGCAGTGGTGAGACCGAGCCAACAGCGTAGCAAAAGAGGGAGCAGTGGGCAAAATCAGAACACCCGCCGCCAAGAGACTCCGCCTGCTACTGACCGCCGCCATCTGGGACCGAGCACCCCAAAGGCAGCGTCAAGGAGTTCCCTGGCATGGCACTTCTTCAAATAATGTGCTGACGACAAGACCCGAGTGGTTTGCACGCTGTGCCATCAGAGCCTGAAACGAGGCATTAACGTTCTGAACCTTAGCACAACCTGCATGACCAGGCACCTGCATGCAAAGCATGAACTGCAGTGGAGTAAACACCTTAAAAACAAGGAAGTCACTCAGGCTCCCCCTGCTGCCTCTTCTGCTGCTGCCGCCTCGGCCTCTTCTGCTGCTGCCGCCGCCTCGGCCTCTTCTGCTGCTGCTGCCGCCGCCTCAGCCTCTTCCTCTGCCTCTGGAGGAACGTTGGCACCTGCCGCCCAGCAAACATGGGATGTACCACCAACACCACCACCTGCGTCACCAAACATCTCAACCATTTCACACGGCAGCGTTCAGCTCTCCATCTCACAAACATTTGAAAGAAAGCGTAAATTCCCACCTAGCTACCCTCGATCCCTGGCCCTCAATGCCAGCATTTCTAAACTACTGGCCTATTAAATGCTGTCATTTAGGCTGGTGGACACACACAGCTTCAAACAGCTCATGTCACTTGCTGTCCCACAGTATGTTGTTCCCAGCCGCCACTACTTCTCCAAGAGAGCCGTGCCTTCCCTGCACAAACAAGTGTCCGATAAAATCAAGTGTGCACTGCGCAACGCCATCTGTGGCAAGGTCCACCTAACCACAGATACGTGGACCAGTAAGCACTGCCAGGGACGCTATATCTCCCTAACTGCACACTAGGTAAATGTAGTGGCGGCTTGGCCCCAGGCGGAGAGCTGTTTTGTCTCACGTCCTTCCGCCGCCAAGGATCGCAGGGCAACATTCTGTGCCTCCTGTCTCCTCCTACTCAGCTTCCTCCTCCTCTTCTTCCACCTGCTCATCCAGTCAGCCACACACCTTCACCACCAACTTCAGCACAACACGGGGTAAACGTCAGCAGGCCATTCTGAAACTCATATGTTTGGAAGACAGGCCCCACACCGCACAGGAGTTGTGGCGGGGTATAGAACAACAGACCGACGAGTGATTGACAGACCGACGAGTGGTTGCTGCCGGTGAGCCTCAAGCCCGGCCTGGTGGTGTGCGATAATGGGCGAAATCTCGTTGCAGCTCTGGGACTAGCCGGTTTGACGCACATCCCTTGCCTGGCGCATGTGCTGAATTTGGTGGTGCAGAAGTTCATTCGCAACTACCCCGACATGTCAGAGCTGCTGCATAAAGTGAGGGCCATCTGTTCGCGCTTCCGGCGTTCACACCCTGCCGCTGCTCGCCTGTCTGCGCTACAGCATAACTTCCGCCTTCCCGCTCACCGCCTCATATGCGACATACCCACCAGGTGGAACTCTACCTTGCATATGCTGGACAGACTGTGCGAGCAGCAGCAGGCCATAGTGGAGTTTCAGCTGCAGCACGCACGGGTCAGTCGCACTGTTGATCAGACACACTTCACCATAAATGACTGGGCCTCCATGTGAGACCTGTGTGCCCTGTTGCGCTGTTTCGAGTACTCCACCAACATGGCCAGTGGCGATGACGCCGTTATCAGCGTTACAATACCACTTCTATGTCTCCTTGAGAAAACATTTAGGGCGATGATGAAAGAGGAGGTGGCCCAGGAGGAAGAGGAGGAAGAGGGGTCATTTTTAGCACTTTCAGGCCAGTCTCTTCGAAGTGACTCAGAGGGAGGTTTTTTGCAACAGCAGAGGCCAGGTACAAATGTGGCCAGACAGGGCCCACTACTGGAGGACGAGGAGGACGAGGATGAGGAGGAGGTGGAGGAGGATGAGGATGAAGCATGTTCACAGCGGGGTGGCACCCAAAGCAGCTCGGGCCCATCACTGGTGCGTGGCTGGGGGGAAACATAGGACGATGACGATACGCCTCCCACAGAGGAAAGCTTGTCCTTACCTCTGGGCAGCCTGGCACACATGAGCGACTACATGCTGCAGTGCCTGCGCAACGACAGCAGAGTTGCCCACATTTTAACGTGTGCGGACTACTGGGTTGCCACCCTGCTGGATCCCCGGTACAAAGACAATGTGCCCACCTTACTTCCTACACTGGAGCGTGAAAGGAAGATGCGCGAGTACAAGCGCACGTTGGTAGACGCGCTACTGAGAGCATTCCCAAATGTCACAGGGGAACCAGTGGAAGCCCAAGGCGAAGGCAGAGGAGGAGCAAGAGGTCGCCAACGCAGCTGTGTCACGGCCAGCTCCTCTGAGGGCAGGGTTAGCATGGCAGATATGTGGAAAAGTTTTGTCAACACGCCACAGCTAACTGCACCACCACCTGATACGGAACGTGTTAGCAGGAGGCAACGTTTCACTAACATGGTGGAACAGTACCTGTGCACACCCCTCCACGTACTGACTGATCGTTCGGCCCCATTCAACTTCTGGGTCTCCAAATTGTCCACGTGGCCAGAGCTAGCCTTTTATGCCTTGGAGGTGCTGGCCTGCCCGGCGGCCAGCGTTTTGTCTGAACGTGTATTCAGCACGGCAGGGGGCGTCATTACAGACAAACGCAGCCGCCTGTCTACAGCCAATGTGGACAAGCTGACGTTCATAAAAATGAACCAGGCATGGATTCCACAGGACCTGTCCATCCCTTGTGCAGATTAGATATTAACTTCCTCCCCTTAACAATATATTATTCTACTCCAGGGCACTTCCTCATTCAATACTATTTTTAATTTCATTTTACCATTATATTGCGGGGCAACCCAAAGTTGAATGAACCTCTCCTCTGTCTGGGTGCCGGGGCCTAAATGTGTGACAGTGGCCTGTTCCAGTGGTGGGTGACGTGAAGCCTGATTCTCTGCTATGACATGAAGACATTTTCTGTGCTGACATAAGGCCAGATTCTCTGTTACGGGACCTCTCTCCTCTGCCTGGGTGCCTGGGCCTAAATGTGTGACAGTGGCCTGTTCCAGTGGTGGGTGACGTGAAGCCTGATTCTCTGCTATGACATGAAGACTAATTCTGCGCTGACATAAGGCCAGATTCTCTGTTACGGGACCTCTCTCCTCTGCCTGGGTGCCTGGGCCTAAATGTGTGACAGTGGCCTGTTCCAGTGGTGGGTGACGTGAAGCCTGATTCTCTGCTATGACATGAAGACTGATTCTGCGCTGACATAAGGCCAGATTCTCTGTTACGGGACCTCTCTCCTCTGCCTGGGTGCCTGGGCCTAAATGTGTGACAGTGGCCTGTTCCAGTGGTGGGTGACGTGAAGCCTGATTCTCTGCTATGACATAAAGACTGATTCTGCGCTAACATAAGGCCAGATTCTCTGTTACGGGACCGCTCTCCTCTGTCTGGGTGCCGGGCCTAAATGTGTGACAGTGGCCTGTTCCAGTGGTGGGTGACGTGAAGCCTGATTCTCTGCTATGACATGAAGACTGATTCTGCGCTGACATAAGGCCAGATTCTCTGTTACGAGACCTCTCTCATCTGCCTGGGTGCCTGGGCCTAAATGTGTGACAGTGGCCTGTTCCAGTGGTGGGTGACGTGATGCCTGATTCTCTGCTATGACATGAAGACAGATTCTGTGCTGACATAAGGCCAGATTCTCTGTTACGTGACCTATCTCCACTGCCTGGGTGCTTGGGCCTAAATGTGTGACAGTGGCCTGTTCCAGTGGTGGGTGACGTGAAGCCTGATTATGTGCTATGACATGAAGACTGATTCTGCGCTGACATAAGGCCAGATTCTCTGTTACGGGACCTCTCTCCTCTGCCTGGGTGCCTCGGCCTAAATGTGTGACAGTGGCCTGTTCCAGTGGTGGGTGACGTGAAGCCTGATTCTCTGCTATGACATGAAGACTGATTCTGCGCTGACATAAGGCCAGATTCTCTGTTACGGGACCTCTCTCCTCTGCCTGGGTGCCTGGGCCTAAATGTGTGACAGTGGCCTGTTCCAGTGGTGGGTGACGTGAAGCCTGATTCTCTGCTATGACATGAAGACTGATTCTGCGCTGACATAAGGCCAGATTCTCTGTTACGGGACCTCTCTCCTCTGCCTGGGTGCCTGGGCCTAAATGTGTGACAGTGGCCTGTTCCAGTGGTGGGTGACGTGAAGCCTGATTCTCTGCTATGACATGAAGACTGATTCTGCGCTGACATAAGGCCAGATTCTCTGTTACGGGACCGCTCTCCTCTGTCTGTGTGCCGGGGCCTAAATGTGTGACAGTGGCCTGTTCCAGTGGTGGGTGACGTGAAGCCTGATTCTCTGCTATGACATGAAGACTGATTCTGCGCTGACATAAGGCCAGATTCTCTGTTACGAGACCTCTCTCCTCTGCCTGGGTGCCTGGGCCTAAATGTGTGACAGTGACCTGTTCCAGTGGTGGGTGACGTGATGCCTGATTCTCTGCTATGACATGAAGACAGATTCTGTGCTGACATAAGGCCAGATTCTCTGTTACGTGACCTCTCTCCTCTGCCTGGGTGCCTGGGCCTAAATGTGTGACAGTGGCCTGTTCCAGTGGTGGGTGACGTGAAGCCTGATTATCTGCTATGACATGAAGACTGATTCTGCGCTGACATAAGGCCAGATTCTCTGTTACGGGACCTCTCTCCTCTGCCTGGGTGCATGGGCCTAAATGTGTGACAGCGGCCTGTTCCAGTGGTGGGTGACGTGATGCCTGATTCTCTGCTATGACATGAAGACAGATTCTGTGCTGACATAAGGCCAGATTCTCTGTTACGGGACCTCTCTCCTCTGCCTGGGTGCCTGGGCCTAAATGTGTGACAGTGGCCTTTTCCAGTGGTGGGTGACGTGAAGCCTGATTCTCTGCTATGACATGAAGACTGATTCTGCGCTGACATAAGGCCAGATTCTCTGTTACGGGACCTCTCTCCTCTGCCTGGGTGCCTGGGCCTAAATGTGTGACAGTGGCCTGTTCCAGTGGTGGGTGACGTGATGCCTGATTCTCTGCTATGACATGAAGACTTATTCTGTGCTGACTGCTGACATGAAGCCAGATTCTCTGTTACGCGAACTCTCTCCTCTGCCTGGGTGCCTGGGCCTAAATATGTGACAGTGGCCTGTTCCAGTGGTGGGTGATGTGAAGCCTGATTCTCTGCTATAACATGAAGACTGATTCTGCGCTGACATAAGGCCAGATTCTCTGTTACGGGACCTCTCTCCTCTGCCTGGTTGCCTCGGCCTAAATGTGTGACAGTGGCCTGTTCCAGTGGTGGGTGACATGAAGCCTGATTCTCTGCTATGACATGAAGACTGATTCTGCGCTGACATAAGGCCAGATTCTCTGTTACGGGACCGCTCTCCTCTGTCTGGGTGCCGGGCCTAAATGTGTGACAGTGGCCTGTTCCAGTGGTGGGTGACGTGAAGCCTGATTCTCTGCTATGACATGAAGACTGATTCTGCGCTGACATAAGGCCAGATTCTCTGTTACGGGACCTCTCTCCTCTGCCTGGGTGCCTGGGCCTAAATGTGTGACAGTGGCCTGTTCCAGTGGTGGGTGACGTGAAGCCTGATTCTCTGCTATGACATGAAGACTGATTCTGCGCTGACATAAGGCCAGATTCTCTGTTACGGGACCGCTCTCCTCTGTCTGGGTGTCGGGGCCTAAATGTGTAACAGTGGCCTGTTCCAGTGGTGGGTGACGTGAAGCCTGATTCTCTGCTATGACATGAAGACTGATTCTGCGCTGACATAAGGCCAGATTCTCTGTTACGAGACCTCTCTCCTCTGCCTGGGTGCCTGGGCCTAAATGTGTGACAGTGGCCTGTTCCAGTGGTGGGTGACGTGATGCCTGATTCTCTGCTATGACATGAAGACAGATTCTGTGCTGACATAAGGCCAGATTCTCTGTTACGGGACCTCTCTACTCTGCCTGGGTGCCTGGGCCTAAATGTGTGACAGTGGCCTGTTCCAGTGGTGGGTGACGTGAAGCCTGATTCTCTGCTATGACATGAAGACTGATTCTGCGCTGACATAAGGCCAGATTCTCTGTTACGGGACCTCTCTCCTCTGCCTGGGTGCCTGGGCCTAAATGTGTGACAGTGGCCTGTTCCAGTGGTGGGTGACGTGATGCCTGATTCTCTGCTATGACATGAAGACTTATTCTGTGCTGACTGCTGACATGAAGCCAGATTCTCTGTTACGCGACCTCTCTCCTCTGCCTGGGTGCCTGGGCCTAAATATGTGACAGTGGCCTGTTCCAGTGGTGGGTGACGTGAAGCCTGATTCTCTGCTATGACATGAAGACTGATTCTGCGCTGACATAAGGCCAGATTCTCTGTTACGGGACCTCTCTCCTCTGCCTGGGTGCCTGGGCCTAAATGTGTGACAGTGGCCTGTTCCAGTGGTGGGTGACGTGATGCCTGATTCTCTGCTATGACATGAAGACAGATTCTGTGCTGACATAAGGCCAGATTCTCTGTTACAGGATCTCTCTCCTCTGTCTGGGTGCCGGGGCCTAAATGTGTGACAGTGGCCTGTTCCAGTGGTGGGTGACGTGATGCCTGATTCTCTGCTATGACATGAAGACAGATTCTGTGCTGACATAAGGCCAGATTCTCTGTTACGGGACCTCTCTCCTCTGCCTGGGTGCCTGGGCCTAAATGTGTGACAGTGGCCTGTTCCAGTGGTGGGTGACGTGATGCCTGATTCTCTGCTATGACATGAAGACAGATTCTGTGCTGACATAAGGCCAGATTCTCTGTTACAGGATCTCTCTCCTCTGTCTGGGTGCCGGGGCCTAAATGTGTGACAGTGGCCTGTTCCAGTGGTGGGTGACGTGATGCCTGATTCTCTGCTATGACATGAAGACAGATTCTGTGCTGACATAAGGCCAGATTCTCTGTTACAGGACCTCTCTCCTCTGTCTGGGTGCCGGGGCCTAAATGTGTGACAATGGCCTGTTCCAGTGGTGGGTGACGTGAAGCCTGATTCTCTGCTATGACATGAAGACAGATTCTGCGCTGACATAAGGCCAGATTCTCTGTTACGGGACCGCTCTCCTCTGTCTGGGTGCCGGGGCCTAAATGTGTGACAGTGGCCTGTTCCAGTGGTGGGTGACGTGAAGCCTGATTCTCTGCTATGACATGAAGACTGATTCTGCGCTGACATAAGGCCAGATTCTCTGTTACGGGACCTCTCTCCTCTGCCTCGGTGCCTGGGCCTAAATGTGTGACAGTGGCCTGTTCCAGTGGTGGGTGACGTGATGCCTGATTCTCTGCTATGACATGAAGACAGATTCTGTGCTGACATAAGGCCAGATTCTCTGTTACGGGACCTCTCTCCTCTGCCTGGGTGCCTGGGCCTAAATGTGTGACAGTGGCCTGTTCCAGTGGTGGGTGACGTGATGCCTGATTCTCTGCTATGACATGAAGACAGATTCTGTGCTGACATAAGGCCAGATTCTCTGTTACAGGATCTCTCTCCTCTGTCTGGGTGCCGGGGCCTAAATGTGTGACAGTGGCCTGTTCCAGTGGTGGGTGACGTGAAGCCTGATTCTCTGCTATGACATGAAGACTGATTCTGTGCTGACATGAAGCCAGATTCTCTGCTATGGCATGAAGAGATTGATTCTGTGCTGACATGAAGCCAGATTCTTTGCTATGGCATGAAGAGACTGATTCTCTGCTGACGTGAAGCCAAATTCTCTGCTATGGGACCTCTGTCCAATTGATATTGGGTCATTTTTATTTTTTTTATTTTTATTTTAATTCATTTCCCTATCCACATTTGTTTGCAGGGGATTTACCTACATGTTGCTGCCTTTTGCAGCCCTCTAGCTCTTTCCTGGGCTGTTTTACAGCCTTTTTAGTGCCCAAAAGTTCGGGTCCCCATTGACTTCAATGGGGTTCGGGTTCGGGACGAAGTTCGGGTCGGGTTCGGATCCCGAACCCGAACATTTCCGTGAAGTTCGGCCGAACTACTCGTACCCGACCATCCAGGTGTTCGCTCAACTCTATTGCCAACCATCTTTTCTGATCGCATCCAACTTCGGTCTGGTGGAAACCAGTTGCTGTAGTAGGCCATGCCTATTTTGCGCATCTGCATATGCGAAAATTACATTGCCAATATTTTGCATTGGAAAAAAAAGTGAATGGAGATCGCAAATTCGAATAATACATCTGGTATGTCACTGTCCATGTTGTGGGACTATTTGTGCACTTCTAGTAATTATTTTTGGGGGCTGCAAATATGACCTGAAGGTTTTTCAGGTTCGCCTGATTTTCAAGTCTATGGGGCCCGCTGCGAACACACGGTTCGCAAACATTTGAGCGTGATTGCGCATTCGCGAACCGTCCCGGCCAATGTAAGTCCATAGTTTTTTCAGGCCTTAAAGGATAACTGTCACACTTAGACCCTAATTTCAATTTTCATATATGTAGTTACTAATAACATGATATTCCAGAATAAGTTACTATTAGACTGACTTACCCCATATTTAATAAGATTCAGCCCTTAGCAACCTGTCTGCATAAAACTGCAATCTCACTATTCAGTTAAGATGGCCGCCACTGCCCTCACCCTGAGGCTAATTCCGCCTGCCCTAACTAGCCAGTAACGATAGCCCCCCAAAAGTGTCTGTAACCAGAGCCCTCCCCCTAAAGGGTTAATCTCCTGCAGCACAAAGGGGTCCTCTTACCACATGTTGCTTTAATTTATACACTGAGCAGACGGCAGATCTCCCTTCCTTGCTCTGTGCTGCTTCAACTCTGCATTCTCCAGCTCTGCTTAGTGAGGGAGCGTCTGCCAAGCGCAGGGACAGGGAGAAGTGCACACAGCCCAGGCACTGTTATCAGCTGCTGGGGAGGGCTTTAATCATTTACTTACAGTCCCTGGCTGTCAGTAATCTGACCTTGCACGCTGCATGCTTCTGCGTCCTCCTTCCTTCAACACATAGACGGACCCTGCATAGCAACCTGATTTTAAGCACAGGTAAAAGTAGGCAGTACAGGGAACAAAAATGTGGAATTAAGGGGTTATTGAATACACAGTGAAAAGTTGAAATAAGGCCACCAAGGAGATATTAATCACCACAATCCAATACTCCAAAAAATATATATATGACAGTTATACTTTAAGTGTATTGTACGATGAACCGATAAATCGGCCGTAGCTGAGAGTCAATTAAGGTCTCTTAGTCAGGGAAACAGACCTGTGGAGGAATATTGCACCAAATTCTGGAAATTGTGCATTTCCTCTGGTTGGAATAGTCCAGCGCTTAGATGGCAGTTTCGGTTGGGGCTCTCAGAAGACTTGAAAAATATGTTAGTCAGTTACCCCCTCACTGACACTTTAGAACAGACTATGACTCTAGCTGTTAGACTGGACAGAAAAATTAGGGAAAGACAAAGAGAAAAACTGACATCTCCACTGCTGGTGCTTACATCCGATCCCTCACCTTCAGGAGTCCAACTGGAGAATCCTCCAGAGCAGCCCATGCAGCTCAGAATGACCAGGAGGGATCTGAGCTGCTTCTACTGCGGAGAATCGGATCACTGGGTACAGCAATGATCTAAAGTTCTTCCTTCCGGGAGATCTCCACATCCTGACGCCCAGAAGGATAAGGTACTTCCCAAGGTGGTTAAAGAGAAAGTATTGTTATCGGTGGTTGTTTATTTTGCCTCCAGTAAGGGCCCTGGGAGGGCATTTGTTGATTCTGGGTCTGCCGCTAATTTTATTTACCATAACTTTGCTCTTTCCCTTGGGGTACCCATGTAGTCCCTTGCTAACCCTATTCATATAATTGCTATTGATTCCACGTCGTTGGTGGGCAGGATAGTAGAATATTATACTCCGGTAGTAACCTTGACTGTGGGGGTCTGTTATATATCAAAAAAATTTACGCGTAGAGGTAGTTCTGGGTATTCCTTGGCTCCAGGTTCATAAGTTATCAACTGGTCCATGGGTGAATTAGAGAAATAAGGGGTGAAATGTGATGCATGTTGTCTACCTGTTATTCAGGCTGGAGTCTCTGCGGAGTCAAACTCTCATCCCACATACATTAGTGACTTTGCTGATGTTTTTTCTATGTCCGAAGCAGATTACCTTCCCCCTCATAGACCTTATGACTGTTCCATATACCTTGTTCCGGGATCTAAGTAGCCTAGGGGTCGTATTTATAATTTGTCAGGTCCGGAACAGAAGTCTATGAGGGATTACTTGAAGGAGAGTCTACAAAAAGGACATATTAGACCCTCAGTGTCTCCTATGGGGGCGTTTTTTGTTGCTAAGAAGGACGGTGGATTGAGACCGTGTATTGATTATAGAGAATTGAATAAGATTACTGTTAAGAATCAGTACCCATTGCCGTTGATTCCAGCCCTTTTTAATCGAATTCTCGGAGCTCACTGGTTCACTAAACTTGATCTCAAGGGGGCCTATAATCTTATCGGAAGTAAGGGGGATAAGTGGAAGACGGCCTTTAATACCCCAGAGGGTCATTATGAACACTTGACCCTCTGGGTTAAGTAATGCTCCGATGGTTTTCCTAAATTTTGTCAATGACATCTTTAGACAATTTTTGGAAAATTCGTATTTGTTTATTTAGATGACATCCTGATTTATTCGCCTGACTGGGATTCTCACATTATTCACACTAGACAGGTACTTTAGGTTCTTCGGGAGAACGGACTATTAGTGAAGGGTGAGAAGTGTATTTTTGGAGTACAGGAATAGTGATGAGCGGCAGGGGGAATATTTGAATTTGTTATATTTTGCAAATATTTTGTAGAATATTTGTCATATATTCGTGAAATTCGAGATTGTATTCTTGATTGCGAAAATCGGCAATGAATTATTCGCGTAATGCGCGCAAAATTCTGGCGTGGGGTAGGCAACTTTTCCATTGGTTGCTAGGGAAGTTGCTAAGCTGTTACAAAGCCTTCTCATCATTTCTCAAGATTATCACCTGATTACTGTGTTAAAAAAATAAATATTTGTCATTACGAATATATAGCACTATATTCTAAATATTCGCAAATTCTCGCAGTGCCGATATTCGCGAAAAAAATCGTTTTTCGAATATTTGCTCTCAAGACTAAACAGGAAACTTTGTTTTTAGGATATATTCTCACACCCCAATCCTTCAAGATGGATCCAGGGAAGGTACAGGCCATTTTGGAGTGGGTGATACCTTCCTCTCTTAAAGCATTACAACGCTTCTTGGGTTTCGCAAATTAATATTGAAAATTTATTAAGAACTTTTCTATTATTGCCAAGCCTCTCACGGATCTAACTAAGAAGGGAACTGATCTAGTGAATTGGTTACAAAAGGCCATAAAGGCTTTTGAAACACTCAATAGGTGTTTCATTAATGCCCCAGTATTTGTTCAATCTGATCAAGAGTAGTGTTGAGCGAACAGTTCGAGCATAGTTCGGGTCCGTACCGAATTTTGGGGTGTTCGTGACACGGACCCGAACCCGAACTTTTTCGTAAAAGTTTGGGTTCGGGTTCGTCGTTCGGCATGTATTTTGGCGCATTTTGAAAGGCTGCAAAGCAGCCAATCAACATGCATCATACTACTTGCCCTAAGATGCCATCGCAGCCATGCCTACTATTGGCAAGGCTGTGATTGGCCAAGTGCAGCATGTGACTCAGCCTCTTTATAAGCTTGTGCGCACGTCGGGACGTGCTCACTCCCGATGTGAATAGAACAGGGATAGACGCAGCTGATGCTAGGGCGAGAATAGGCAGGGATAATTGAATAACTGGAAGCAAATTTCTCTCCTCCACCTGTGATTCAACTGAACAACTGCAGCTGAGCTGCTTTTTTGATAGGGATTGGCTATTTTTAGAGTGGCCAGAGTGATTTTTCCATCCACATGTACCTGGGCTGACCGCCGGCCGCCATTTTGCGACTTGTAGTGCTGCAGCAGAAGCTGCCACAGTGTGCATTCCAAAGCTCCAAACAAGTCAGACATCTACACCTGGGATTCAGACCAATAGCGATTTAGCAGCACAGTCCAAGGCTATTTTTTTTAAAGGTTGTGCAGACCATTTTGTGGCACATGTTACTGGGCTGATAGGCGGCGGCCATCTTGGGACTAGTGCTGCAGCACAATCTCTCCCAACGACCATTAATCACTTGTAATAGTGGTCTGTGCCATAGAAATCCTACATCAGGGACTTGGGTGTGCTTGTGTCACCCCTACTAATACCAGTCTACCTGTAATCCATACAGTGAAAAGCCATAAAGTATTCCAGTGAGGGAATTTTTTTTTTATTTAAAAAAGGCCAAGTTAGTTTATCTGGCGTTCAATATACTAGATACAGTTAGGCCTGCGTTTCATACATCTGGAATTAGCAAACTAATGTGCTGGGGTTGGGAAAACATATATGTACCCATACTAGAATCTGTCAAAGAAAGCGGTACTCACATATAACAGTCATTCCATCTGTAATCCATACAGTCAAAAGACTGAAAGTATTCCAGTGAGGGAATTTTTTTTATTTAAAAAAGGCCAAGTTAGTTTATCTGGCGTTCAATATACTAGATACAGTTAGGCCTGCGTTTCATACATCTGGAATTAGCAAACTAATGTGCTGGGGTTGGGAAAACATATATGTACCCATACTAGAATCTGTCAAAGAAAGCGGTACTCACATATAACAGTCATTCCATCTGTAATCCATACAGTCAAAAGACTGAAAGTATTCCAGTGAGGGAATTTTTTTTATTTAAAAAAGGCCAAGTTAGTTTATCTGGCGTTCAATATACTAGATACAGTTAGGCCTGCGTTTCATACATCTGGAATTAGCAAACTAATGTGCTGGGGTTGGGAAAACATATATGTACCCATACTAGAATCTGTCAAAGAAAGCGGTACTCACATATAACAGTCATTCCATCTGTAATCCATACAGTCAAAAGACTGAAAGTATTCCAGTGAGGGAATTTTTTTTATTTAAAAAAGGCCAAGTTAGTTTATCTGGCGTTCAATATACTAGATACAGTTAGGCCTGCGTTTCATACATCTGGAATTAGCAAACTAATGTGCTGGGGTTGGGAAAACATATATGTACCCATACTAGAATCTGTCAAAGAAAGCGGTACTCACATATAACAGTCATTCCATCTGTAATCCATACAGTCAAAAGACTGAAAGTATTCCAGTGAGGGAATTTTTTTTTATTTAAAAAAGGCCAAGTTAGTTTATCTGGCGTTCAATATACTAGATACAGTTAGGCCTGCGTTTCATACATCTGGAATTAGCAAACTAATGTGCTGGGGTTGGGAAAACATATATGTACCCATACTAGAATCTGTCAAAGAAAGCGGTACTCACATATAACAGTCATTCCATCTGTAATCCATACAGTCAAAAGACTGAAAGTATTCCAGTGAGGGAATTTTTTTTTTATTTAAAAAAGGCCAAGTTAGTTTATCTGGCGTTCAATATACTAGATACAGTTAGGCCTGCGTTTCATACATCTGGAATTAGCAAACTAATGTGCTGGGGTTGGGAAAACATATATGTACCCATACTAGAATCTGTCAAAGAAAGCGGTACTCACATATAACAGTCATTCCATCTGTAATCCATACAGTCAAAAGACTGAAAGTATTCCAGTGAGGGGATTTTTTATTTATTTAAAAAAGGCCAAGTTAGTTTATCTGGCGTTCAATATACTAGATACAGTTAGGCCTGCGTTTCATACATCTGGAATTAGCAAACTAATGTGCTGGGGTTGGGAAAACATATATGTACCCATACTAGAATCTGTCAAAGAAAGCGGTACTCACATATAACAGTCATTCCATCTGTAATCCATACAGTCAAAAGACTGAAAGTATTCCAGTGAGGGAATTTTTTTTATTTAAAAAAGGCCAAGTTAGTTTATCTGGCGTTCAATATACTAGATACAGTTAGGCCTGCGTTTCATACATCTGGAATTAGCAAACTAATGTGCTGGGGTTGGGAAAACATATATGTACCCATACTAGAATCTGTCAAAGAAAGCGGTACTCACATATAACAGTCATTCCATCTGTAATCCATACAGTCAAAAGACTGAAAGTATTCCAGTGAGGGAATTTTTTTTTTATTTAAAAAAGGCCAAGTTAGTTTATCTGGCGTTCAATATACTAGATACAGTTAGGCCTGCGTTTCATACATCTGGAATTAGCAAACTAATGTGCTGGGGTTGGGAAAACATATATGTACCCATACTAGAATCTGTCAAAGAAAGCGGTACTCACATATAACAGTCATTCCATCTGTAATCCATACAGTCAAAAGACTGAAAGTATTCCAGTGAGGGGATTTTGCTTATAAAAAATAATATATTTCATTGTGGTGCGAGTTGAATCGCAACAATGAAGAAAAATACTATTAAGGGACGAGGACGCGGTCGTGGTGGTGTCCGTGGAGCCTCTGTTGCTGGTAGAGGACGTGGCCGTTCGGCCCCAGGCGCACACAGTAGGGAACGAACTCCCTCAACTAGCCGGCAGAATGTACCGCAATATCTCGTGGGGCCCAATGCCGCTCTTAGGATGGTAAGGCCTGAGCAGGTACAGGCATTAATCGATTGGGTGGCCGACAGTGCTTCCAGCACGTTCACCACATGGTCTTCCACCCAGTCTTCTGCGGAAAGCGCACAGGTGGCACCTGAAAACCAAGCCCATCAGTCTGTCACATCACCCCCAAGCATATCAGGGAAACGGTCTGAGCCACAAGTTATGCAGCAGTCTCTTCTTCTGTTTGAAGACTCTGCTTCCAGGGTTTCCCAGGGGCGTCCACCTAGCCCTTCCCCAGTGGAGGAAGACATACCATGCACTGACGCACAACCACTTATGTCTCCAGATGAAGAGGACATGGGAATACCACCACAGCAGAGTCACCGACTCTCTGATGATGACGAAACACAGGTGCCCACTGCCGCGTCTTTTTGCAGTGTGCAGACTGAAAAGGAGGAGGTCAGGGAGGGAGACTGGGTGGAAGACGATGCAGAGGACGATGAGGTCTTAGACCCTACATGGACTGAAGGTCGTGGCGATGACTTTCACAGTTCAGAGGAAGAGGTAGTGGTGAGACCGAGACAACAGCGAAGCCAAAGAGGGAGCAGGGGGCCAAAGCAGACGAGCCGCCGCCCCCAGAGTTCGCCTGCTTATGGACATCGCCAACAGGGACCCAGCCCCACAAAGGCAGCTTCAAAGAGTTCCCTGGCATGGCACTTCTTTAAACAATGTCCTACCGACAAGACCCGAGTGACTTGCACGCTCTGCCATCAGAGCCTGAGGCGAGGCATTAACGTTCTGAACCTCAGCACAACCTGCATGACCAGGCATCTACATGCAAAGCATGAACTGCAGTGGGGTACACACCTTAAAAACCAGGCACTCGCTGAGGCTCCCCCTGCTCCCTCTACCGCTGCTGCCTCGGCTTCCGCCTCGAGAGGAATGTTGCCACCTGCCGAGCAGCAAACAGAGGATGTGCCACCGACACCACCACCACCGCCACCGTCAACTAGCGTCTCCACTATATCACACAGCAGCGTTCAGCTCTCAATATCTCAAACCTTAGAGAGGAAGCGCAAATTCCCCCCGAGTCACCCTCGAGCCCTTGGCCTGAACGCCAGCATTTCTAAACTGCTGGCCTTTGAAATGCTGTCATTCCGGCTGGTGGACACAGACAGCTTCAAACAGCTGATGGCCATGGCTGTCCCGCAGTATGTGGTTCCCAGCCGCCACTACTTCTCCAAGACAGCCGTGCCTTCCCTGCACATGCAAGTGTCCGATAAAATCAAGTGTGCACTGCGCAACGCCATTTGTGGCAAGGTCCACCTAACCACAGATACGTGGACCAGTAAGCACGGCCAGGGACGCTATATCTCACTAACTGCACACTGGATGAATGTAGTGGCGGCTGGGCCCCCGGCGGACAGTTCCTTGGCGCACGTCCTTCCGCCCCCTAGTATCGCAGGGCATCATTCTCTGCCTCCTGTAGCCTCCTCCTCCTACTCGGCTTCCTCCTCCACTGCTTCCACCAGCTCATCCGGTCAGCCACACACCTTCACCACCAACTTCAGCACAGCCCGGGGTAAACGTCAGCAGGCCATTCTGAAACTCATATGTTTGGGGGACAGGCCCCACAGCGCAAAGGAGTTGTGGCGGGGTATTGAACAACAGACCGACGAGTGGTTTCTGCCGGTGGGCCTCAAGCCAGGCCTGGTGGTATGCGATAATGGGCGAAATCTCGTGGCAGCTCTGGGACTAGCCGGTTTGACGCACATCCCTTGCCTGGCGCATGTGCTGAACTTGGTGGTGCAGAGGTTCATTCACCACTACCCCAACATGTCAGAGCTGCTGCATAAAGTGCGGGCCGTCTGTGCGCGCTTCCGCCGTTCACATCCTGCCGCTGCTCGCCTGTCTGCGCTACAGCGGAACTTCGGCCTTCCCGCTCACCGCCTCATATGCGACGTGCCCACCCGGTGGAACTCCACCTTGCACATGCTGGAGAGACTGTGCGAGCAGCAGCAGGCCATAGTGGAGTTTCAGCTGCAGCACGCTCGCGTCAGTCGTACTGCCGAACAGCACCACTTCACCACCAATGATTGGGCCTCCATGCGAGACCTGTGTGCCCTGCTGCGCTGTTTCGAGTACTCCACCAACATGGCCAGTGGCGATGACACTGTTATCAGCGTTACAATACCACTTCTATGTCTCCTTGAGAAAACACTTAGGGCAATGATGTTAGAGGAGGTGGCCCAGGTGGAGGAGGAGGAGGAGGATGAGGGCTCGTTTCTAACACTTTCGGGCCAGTCTGTTCGAAGTGGCTCAGAGGGAGGTTTGTTTAAGCAGCAGAGGACAGGTTCACAAGTCGCCAGCCAAGGCACTGTACTGGAGGACGAGGAGGATGAGGAGGAGGAGGTGGAGGGGGACGAGGATGACGCAAGTTCACAGCGGGGTGGCAGCCCAGGCCCATCACTGGTGCGTGGCTGGGGGGATACGGTGGACGATGACGATACGCCTCCCACAGAGGACAGCTTGTCCTTACCCATGGGTAGCCTGGCCCACATGAGCGAATATATGCTCCAATGCCTGCGCAACGACAGCAGAGTTGCCCACGTTTTAACGTGTGCAGACTACTGGGTGGCCACCCTGCTGGATCCCCGGTATAAAGACAATGTGCCCACTTTAATTCCTGAACTGGAGCGCGACGGTAAGATGCGCGAGTACAAGCGCACGCTGATAGAGGCGCTCTTGAGAGCATTCCCACATGTCACAGGGGAACAGGTGGAAGGTGAAGGCAGAGGAGTGGCAAGAGGTCGCCAACGCAGCTGTGTCACGGCCAGCTCATCTGAGGGCAGGGTTAGCATGGCAGAAATGTGGAAAAGTTTTGTCTCCACGCCACAGCTATCTGCACCGACACCTGATACGGAACGTGTTAGCAGGAGGCAGCATTTCACTAACATGGTTGAACAGTATGTCTGCACACCCCTCCACATCCTGACGGATGGTTCGGCCCCATTCAACTACTGGGTTTCGAAATTGTCCACGTGGCCAGAGTTAGCATGTTATGCCTTGGAGGTGCTTTCCTGCCCGGCGGCCAGCGTTTTATCTGAACGCGTATTCAGCACGGCAGGGGGCGTCATTACTGACAAGCGCAGCCGCCTGTCCACAGCCAACGTGGACAAGCTGACCTTCATAAAGATGAACCAGGCATGGATCCCACAGGACCTGTCCCTCCCTTGTGCAGAGTAGTCCTTATTAACTGCCTAAAACATGTCTTGTTGTGCTACGGGCCACTTCTTTATTTGATACAAATTTTATGAAACCCACAGTTGAATGAAACTCTTCTCTGTCTGGGCGCCGGGGCCTAACCAGATGAAAGTGGCCGGTTAAACTAACGGGTGACATGAAGCCATAACCTCTGCCATGCTACCTCTGTCTTCTGTCTGGGTGCTGAGGCCTAAGTCAAATAAAGCGGTCTTCTGCTGTGCTGGGGGATATGAAGCTAATCTCTGACCTCTCTCCTCTGTCTGGGTCCAAAGGCCTAAATCACTGAAAGAGGCCTTCTCCTGTGGTGTGTGATATGATGCCAGAATATGTGCTGTGGGGCCTCTCTCCTCTTCCTGGGTGCAGGGGTCAAATAAACTAAATTGTGGCCTACTCCTGTGGTGGTTGATATGATGCCTGATTCTCTGATGTGGAACCTCTCTCCTCTGTTTGGGTGAAGGGGTCAAAGTAACTAAATGGTGGCTTCTCCTGTGGTGGCTGATATGATGCCAGAATATGTGCTGTGGTGCCTCTCTCCTCTTCCTGGGTGCAGGGGTCAAAGTAACTAAATGGTGGCTTCTCCTGTGGTGGCTGATATGATGCCAGAATATGTGCTGTGGGGCCTCTCTCCTCTTCCTGGGTGCAGGGGTCAAAGTAACTCAATGGTGGCTTCTCTTGTGGTGGCTGATATGATGCCAGAATATGTGCTGTGGTGCCTCTCTCCTCTTCCTGGGTGCAGGGGTCAAAGTAACTAAATGGTGGCTTCTCCTGTGGTGGCTGATATGATGCCAGAATATGTGCTGTGGGGCCTCTCTCCTCTTCCTGGGTGCAGGGGTCAAAGTAACTCAATGGTGGCTTCTCCTGTGGTGGCTGATATGATGCCAGAATATGTGCTGTGGTGCCTCTCTCCTCTTCCTGGGTGCAGGGGTCAAAGTAACTAAATGGTGGCTTCTCCTGTGGTGGCTGATATGATGCCAGAATATGTGCTATGGGGCCTCTCTCCTCTTCCTGGGTGCAGGGGTCAAAGTAACTCAATGGTGGCTTCTCCTGTGGTGGCTGATATGATGCCAGAATATGTGCTGTGGTGCCTCTCTCCTCTGTCTGTGTCCAAAGGCCTAAATCACTGAAAGAGGCCTTCTCCTGTGGTGTGTGATATGATGCCTGAATATGTGCTGTGGTGCCTCTCTCCTCTTCCTGGGTGCGGGGGTCAAAGTAACTCAATGGTGGCTTCTCCTGTGGTGGCTGATATGATGCCAGAATATGTGCTGTGGTGCCTCTCTCCTCTTCCTGGGTGCGGGGGTCAAAGTAACTCAATGGTGGCTTCTCCTGTGGTGGCTGATATGATGCCAGAATATGTGCTGTGGGGCCTCTCTCCTCTTCCTGGGTGCAGGGGTCAAAGTAACTCAATGGTGGCTTCTCCTGTGGTGGTTAGTATGATGCCAGAATATGTGCTGTGGGGCCTCTCTCCTCTTCCTGGGTGCAGGGGTCAAAGTAACTCAATAGTGGCTTCTCCTGTGGTGGCTGATATGATGCCAGAATATGTGCTGTGGTGCCTCTCTCCTCTTCCTGGGTGCGGGGGTCAAAGTAACTCAATGGTGGCTTCTCCTGTGGTGGCTGATATGATGCCAGAATATGTGCTGTGGGGCCTCTCTCCTCTTCCTGGGTGCAGGAGTCAAAGTAACTCAATGGTGGCTTCTCCTGTGGTGGTTAGTATGATGCCAGAATATGTGCTGTGGGGCCTCTCTCCTCTTCCTGGGTGCAGGGGTCAAAGTAATTCAATGGTGGCTTCTCCTGTGGTGGCTGATATGATGCCAGAATATGTGCTGTGGTGCCTCTCTCCTCTTCCTGGGTGCGGGGGTCAAAGTAACTCAATGGTGGCTTCTCCTGTGGTGGCTGATATGATGCCAGAATATGTGCTGTGGGGCCTCTCTCCTCTTCCTGGGTGCAGGGGTCAAAGTAACTCAATGGTGGCTTCTCCTGTGCTGATTGATATAAAGCTGATGGTTGTGCCATCTGACATGGTTGCCAGGGTCTGATTCAATGGGGGCCTACTCCTGTGGTGGGTGATCTAAATGCCTGATTCTCTGCTGTGAAACCTCTCTCCTCCGTCTGGGTGTAGGGGTCAAAGTCTTTCAAAGTCGCCTTCTCCTGTGCTGATTGATATGAAGCTGATGGTTGTGCCATCTGACATGGTTGCCGGGGTCCCATTAAATTGTGGCCTACTCCTGTGGTGGTTGATATGATGCCTGATTCTCTGATGTGGAACCTCTCTCCTCTGTTTGGGTGAAGGGGTCAAAGTAACTAAATGGTGGCTTCTCCTGTGGTGGCTGATATGATGCCAGAATATGTGCTGTGGGGCCTCTCTCCTCTTCCTGGGTGCAGGGGTCAAAGTAACTCAATGGTGGCTTCTCCTGTGGTGGCTGATATGATGCCAGAATATGTGCTGTGGTGCCTCTCTCCTCTTCCTGGGTGCGGGGGTCAAAGTAACTCAATGGTGGCTTCTCCTGTGGTGGCTGATATGATGCCAGAATATGTGCTGTGGTGCCTCTCTCCTCTTCCTGGGTGCGGGGGTCAAAGTAACTCAATGGTGGCTTCTCCTGTGGTGGCTGATATGATGCCAGAATATGTGCTGTGGTGCCTCTCTCCTCTTCCTGGGTGCGGGGGTCAAAGTAACTCAATGGTGGCTTCTCCTGTGGTGGCTGATATGATGCCAGAATATGTGCTGTGGTGCCTCTCTCCTCTTCCTGGGTGCGGGGGTCAAAGTAACTCAATGGTGGCTTCTCCTGTGGTGGCTGATATGATGCCAGAATATGTGCTGTGGGGCCTCTCTCCTCTTCCTGGGTGCAGGGGTCAAAGTAACTAAATGGTGGCTTCTCCTGTGGTGGTTGATATGATGCCTGATTCTCTGCTGTGAAACCTCTCTCCTCCATCTGGGTGTAGGGGTCAAAGTCTTTCAAAGTCGCCTTCTCCTGTGCTGATTGATATAAAGCTGATGGTTGTGCCATCTGACATGGTTGCCAGGGTCTGATTCAATGGGGGCCTACTCCTGTGGTGGGTGATCTAAATGCCTGATTCTCTGCTGTGAAACCTCTCTCCTCCGTCTGGGTGTAGGGGTCAAAGTCTTTCAAAGTCGCCTTCTCCTGTGCTGATTGATATGAAGCTGATGGTTGTGCCATCTGACATGGTTGCCGGGGTCCCATTAAATTGGGGCCTACTCCTGTGGTGGGTGATCTAAATGCCTGATTCTCTGCTTTGAAACCTCTCTCCTCCGTCCGGGTGTAGGGGTCAAAGTCTGTCAAAGTCGCCTTCTCCTGTGCTGATTGATATAAAGCTTATGCTTGTGCCATCTGACATGGTTGCCGGGGTCTGATTCAATGGTGGCCTACTCCTGTGGTGGGTGATCTAAATGCCTGATTCTCTGCTGTGTAACCTCTCTCCTCCGTCTGGGTGTAGGGGTCAAAGTAACTAAATGGTGGCCTACTCCTGTGGTGGGTGATATGATGCCTGGTTCTCTGCTGTGGGACCTCTCTCCTTTGTCTGGGTGCTGTGGTCAAAATAATAGTAAGTGACCTTCTCCATTGGTGGGTGACTTGAAGCCTGATTCTGTGCTATGGGACCTCACTCCAATTAATATTGTTTAATTTTTATTTATTTTATGTTAACTCATCATTGCCCTATCTACATTTGTTTGCAGGGGATTTAACTACATTTTGCTGCCTTTTGCAGCCCTCTAGCCCTTTCCGGGTGTGTTTTACAGCCTTTTTAGTGCCCAAAAGTTCGGGTCCCCATTGACTTCTATGGGGTTCGGGTTCGGGATGAAGTTCGGGTCGAGTTCGGATCCCGAACCCGAACATTTTTCGAAAGTTCGGCCGAACTCGTCGAACCCGAACATCCAGGTGTTCGCTCAACTCTAATCAAGAGCAGCCTTTTGTGGTGGAGGTTGATGCTTCCGAGGATGGAGTTGGGGCAGTACTCTCCCAGGGGTCACCAACTCTCACTAATCTGAGACCTTGAGCTTTTGTCGTAAATTATCTTCTCCCGAGAGAAATTATGACATTGGTAATCGAGAGTTACTTGCTATTAAATGCGCTTTTGAGGAATGGTGCCATTTTCTGGAGGGGGCTAAACATCAGGTTACAGTAATTATGGCTCATAAAAATTGAATGTTTTTGGAATCTGCTAAACGTTTAAATCCTAGACAGGCTAGGTGGGCATTGTTCTTTACACATTTAAGTTTTTGTATTACTTTCAGGCCAGGAAGTAAAAATATTAAAGCAGACGCCTTATCCTGCAGTTTATGTGCTTTTCAGTCTCCCGATACTCCACCAGAACCAATATTACCAGCAAGTGTCATTGTGGCTTCGATGTCCTCCGATCTCACGACCGAAATAACTGTGGGGCAACACTTGGCTCCGATACAAACTCCTACTGATAAATTATTTTCCCAGGTCATTTACATTTCCGACTGTTGGGTTAGTGCCATAATTCTGTGTTTAGTGGAAATCCAGGTATTAATGCCACCAAAGAACTCGTCTCCAGGTTTTATTGGTGGCCACCAATAAAACCTGCTGGACACAGGTTGTCTGAGATTGGTCTTTCTACCTTCACCAGCGTTCCTATTTACCTTGCTAATGTGTTTGGACCTGACTTAGACCTTGTTACCTCCTTGGAATTGATGTGACCGCTCGGCTTCTGACTTCGGTTTGTTTTGACCTTGCTATTGTGTTTTTCCCTTGTGTACCTGCGAGACCCCCTGACTTTGACCTTTGCTTCCCTGACTCTGTTACATATTACTTTAGCACCCTTTAGGCCCCTGCACGTATCCAAGCTAGGGGCCACCGCCAAGTTGTACGCTGTCAGTTAGGACCGGCCGTGCAAGTAGGTAGGGATAGGGGTGCGGGTGGAGATCAAGACTGCACTCTTTCCTCCCTACGTGACAAATACTTTCATATTTGCATTCAAGTGGCTCTAAGAAAGGCGCGTTTTGACTTGGATGTATGGATGTACAACATACTTCGCCGGAATGGCCTTCATGGGCAGAGAGTGTCATTTAATCTGCAAGTGAGGCTTGGATGCACACAACGGGTCATGGGAATAACTGTGATGCCCGCCCAGCCTAGAATGGTAACAATCGCCCTTCCAGAAAGGCGGAAGTTGGTGTTTGATTGGTTGTACGCTTGACCTATTTGCAGCCCAAATACAGTGTACACTATTTCTATGTTTGAAGGGCTCCCGCTTGTGTTGTTTATTCCTGCCTGCAGTAGTTTACTTTTCCCAGTGGTATCTTACCTCTTCCAGGATGGTGACCATAACAAATGTTCACAACTATGCATGCACCAACCACAGAGGATGCCTCACATGTCTATATCATAGCGGCATGTGCTCCACTTATGTGACATGAGTGATGGCATCTTCAGGATTCCAATTTATTGTCAGGCCTTCGTTATCAGCCTACGATGTTCATATGTGAATATAAGTCCTCTCTTCTCCCCTAGATACATTTGCATACTGTGGATATAACAGATGCATTACTTTTCACTTGGCAATGGTCACTTTATTGGTATACTGGCACTTTATTTATGAATCGATAATGAACCATGGGCACTATGGATAATAATGATCATCGACACTAATCATGGACTGAAATTTTTTATAAGTACATCACTATAATCATGGACACATGTATTCAATTAAAAAAGGTAAATGAGGCGCACAGGAACACACAAGGACCAAGCAGAGGTGCACTCAGTAAAGTGGACTCACCCAGTCCACTAAAAATAACGTGCAACTTGTGATAAATGAACTGGGCACTCTCAGGATACAGGGATCACACAGATATTTATTAATATATAAGGCAATAAAAACGACAATAAAAGAGAGAATATGGCCCTCCTGTAGGAAAGCTATGTATAAAAAAGCACTTGCTCACTGTAACTGGCACTCTGACTCTAGATGGGTATTATAAACTACACATGGCATATTCCTGCAATAAAACGACAATAAAAAGGTACATCATAAATAATTCACACAATAAAAAAATCGCACAGTTAAAACGCATACATATCGCAGATGCTGAATGTTCACTGGGAAAACTACAATGTGAGTTGTTCCCCAACTCACTGGCAAAGTTCTGAAGCTCCAAGGTAACAGTTAGAGGCACCGTGACGTGATAGTCCCACAACAAACAGGTATAGCGGCGTCCCGCTCTATATTCAACCAGTAGCGTCCCACTGGGCTAATAGCATTCAAGTCTTGTTAAATCTCCTGTCAGCAAATATTTGATGAAAAAGATAGTCTTACCGGAAAGGTTCTCCTCACCACTTCGCTGCACACCGTCGCTCTGCTGGGTCGTGTTTTTAATTACCTCCAGACTTTTTTGAGCGGTCAGGTTGTTGAAATCCCACGTAGGTAAAAGTTTGGCATGTGCAGCCCGGTCTCTGCTGTAGGCTGTCACGGATTCCTTATACTTGAACCTTATTGTGGTGTTGAGCAGTATGGTGCGAGGTTCCGGCACTATCTGTTGGTCCTCACTCCTTAAAAATTCGGGGTCCTGTTAGAGCTAGACGCGTTTCGGGGCTTAAGATTGCCCCTTCCTCAGTAGCTCGGGGCTTAAGATTGCCTACTGAGGAAGGGGCAATCTTAAGCCCCGAAACGCGTCTAGCTCTAACAGGACCCCAAATTTTTAAGGAGTGAAGACCAACAGATAGTGCCGGAACCTCGCACCATACTGCTCAACACCACAAGTTGTAGTTTTTTAATGTTGCCATTTTGGGGTACACATAGCTTTCTGATTAACTTTCATTAACTCTTTCTGGGAGGGAGATGGGAAAAACAGCAATACTGCCACTGCGTTTTTATGTTATAAATCTTACGGCGTTAATTTTTCGGTATAAATAACATAATATCTTTATTCTCTGGGTCAGTACGATTACAGTTATACTAAATACATATATTTATTATTTTTTTTACATTTTGCAACTTTTTTGCAATAAAACCCTTTTTTCAAAAGAAAAAAAAATGTTTTTGCACTGCTGCTTCCCAAGACCTATAACTTTTTTATTTTTCTTTCTATAGAGTTGTGTGAGGGCCATATTTTTGCAGAGAAACTTGTATTTTTCATTGGTATAATTTTGAAGTAAATGGCGCTTTTTGATCGCTTGTTATTAAGTTTTTTCGGTAGCAACTAAGAATTCTGTTTTGTTTTTTGTTGTTTTTTTTTTTTTTTGTACAGTGTTCACCGTAGGGGAATATTTACATAATATTTATGTAGTCAGGGTTGTTACAGACGTGGCAATATCAAACATGTGGGGAAGATTTATTTTTGAAGTTTTTTTCATTGATACGCTTTTCAATAAAAAAAGCGTAATTTTTTATGGGATTTTTTTTTTTAATAATTTTTTTTTTGCCACTTACTAGTCCCACAAGGGGACTATAATTGACAGCTTTTTGATTGCTTTTAAAATGCAATGCACTATCCCTATAGTGCCTTGCATTTTAATGGCAATGCTACCCTGACATTGACCAGCAGGATGCGCCAGAGAGGTGCATCCTGCTGGAAATGACTGAAGGCTGGTCTGGGGCCTACATCAGACCCCAGGCAGCCTTCACACACATTGGCACCCCGCAAGCACATTTGCAGGGTGCCGATGGGTGACAGAGGAAGTCCGCACCATCTGTCAGCACTTTACATGTGGTGGGCGCCATTGCCCTTGGCATGTAAAGTGTTAAACAGCCCGTATCGGCACTCCTGCCGGTCCGGGATGTTAGAGCAGTGCGGCGGCTCTCATGTGAGACCCGTGCAGCGCTTAGACTGGGCCGCCGTAAAAAAGTCCCCTTAGTGACCGTCGTAAATCATGTATGGGGTTAATTATGACATCATCAGTGGTGTCACTATAAATGTTTGCTGTGAGTTCAATTCACTTGTACTTGTGAAAGATCCTGGAGAGGATTGAAACGTTGTGTGAACATATGTGAATAAAGGTCAATGTTTGCTTCACTTAAATCTCTCGAGTGCAGTGGATTTCATATGTAGATATATATATATATTTGTCGGTTTATAAAATGGATTTTGCCGAATCAGTGAGAGAGCTATGGATTGGCACACACTTCTCTCTCCCTGCCGTCACCAATCTGTGTGATCAGTGGCAGCTATATTGAAAGGAAGTGAGGAAGTAAAGACTCATAGTACAGCTTAACCCCTTAAGGACTCAGCCCTATTTCACCTTAAGGACTTGGCCATTTTTTGTAAATCTAACCAGTATCACTTTAAGTGTTGATAACTTTAAAACGCTTTGACTTACCCAGGCTGTTGTGAGATTGTTTTTCTGTCACATATTGTACTTCATGACACTGCTAAAATTGGGTCAAAAAATTCATTTTTATTTATAAAAAAATACCAAATTTACCCAAGTTTCAATTTCTCTACTTCTAAAATACATAGTAATACCTCCAAAAATAGTTATTACTTTACATTCCCCATATGTCTACTTCATGTTTGGATCATTTTAGGAATGATATTTTATTTTTTGGGGATGTTACAAGGCTTAGAAGTTTAGAAGCAAATCTTGAAATTTTTCAGAAGTTTTCAAAAACCCAATTTTTAAGGACCAGTTCAGGTCTGAAGTCACTTTGCGAGGCTTACATAATAGAAACCACCCAAAAATGACCCCATTATAGAAACTACACCCCTCAAGGTATTTAAAACTGATTTTACAAATGTTGTTAACCCTTTAGGTGTTCCACAAGAATTTATGGAAAATAGAGATACAATTTCAAAATTTCACTTTTTTGGCAGATTCTCCATTTTAATATTTTTTTTCCAGTTACAAAGCAAGGGTTAGCAGCCAAACCAAACTCAATATTTATGGCCCTGATTCTGTAGTTTACAGAAACACCCCATATGTGGTCGTAAACTACTGTACGGGCACACGGCAGGGCGCAGAAGGAAAGGAATGCCATACGGTTTTTGGAAGGCAGATTTTGCTGGACTGTTTTTTTTTACACCATGTCCCATTTGAAGCCCCCCTGATGCACCCCTAGAGGAGAAACTCCAAAAAAGTGGCCCCATTTTAGAAACTATGGGATAGGGTGGCAGTATTGTTGGTAGTAGTTTAGGGTACATATGATTTTTGGTTGCTCTATATTACACTTTTTGTGAGGCAAGATAACAAGAAATAGCTGTTTTGGCACCGTTTTTTTTTTTTGTTATTTACAACATTCATCTGACAGGTTAGATCATGTGATATTTTTATAGGCCAGGTTGTCATGGATGCGGCAATACCTAAAATGTATACTTTTTTTTATTTATGTAAGTTTTACACAATGATTTCTTTTTGAAGCAAAAAAAATCATGTTTTAGTGTTTTCATAGTCTGAGAGCCATAATTTTTTTCAGTTTTTGGGCGATTACCTTGGGTAGGGTATTATTTTTGAGGGATGATATGGCGGTTTTATTGGCACAATTTTGGGGTGCGTGTGACTTTTTGATTGCTTGCTATTACATATTTTGTGATGTAAGGTGACAAAAAATGGTTTATTTAGCACAGTTTTTATTTTTAATTTTTTACGGTGTTCATCTGAGGGGTTAGGTCATGTGATATTTTTATAGATCCGGTCGATACGGACGCGGCAATACCTAATATGTATACTTTTTTTTAATGTAAGTTTTACACAATGATTTCATTTTTGAAGCAAAAAAAAAATCATGTTTTAGTGTTTCCATAGTCTGAGAGCCATAGTTTTTTCAGTTTTTGGGCGATTATCTTAGGTAGGGTCTCATTTTTTGCGGGATGAGACAACGGTTTGAATAGTTTTTATGATGCGGGAAATGTAACATGACTGTTTTATAGATCGGGTTGTTCCGGACGTGGTAATATATAACATGTGTAGGGAATTTTTTTTTTTTTTTTTTTAATCAGGGATAAATGTTTTTTTTTTTTACTTTTTTTTCACTTAAAAAAAAATTATAATTGGACCCAGACCCACTTGGTTCTTAAAGATCCAGTGGGTCTGATGTCTGTATAATACAGTACAGTACACTATATAGTGTATTGTACTGTATTTTACTTACACTTTGTCTGAACAGATCTATGCCTTTAGCACAGATCTGTTCAGCACCATGGACAGCAGGATGCCTGAGAAGGCGTCCTGTTGCCATGGGAACCTTCCCCATCTGCTCAGTTGTGGCCACAACTGAGCAGACAGGGAAGGGGAAGGAGGGGGGCTCCCTCCCTCTGTCACCCCATCCTGTCCCGGGGCTGTAAAGGCACAGCAGCGCCCCGATGGGAGAGGGAGGGAGGCAGCATGGAAGGGGTTAAAACGGTGGACATCTGCACAGATGTCTGCCGTTGAATCGGAGTGTCAGAAATGAGCTGACACTCCGATTCAACCGCTCGGCCATCCTGAAAATAAACAGGGGGCGGGCGGAAGATCGCCCACCTGCCCCCCACACTGCCGCACGCCTCCGGTCCGCCTCCCGCACCGCCCGCAATCCTCCCCCCCGCTGCGCCCGCAGGCACAAAAACACAGAGGGCTGCAGGGGGGGTTAACCTTCATAAATACAGGCACTTTGAGGTTTCTGATCCTTGCGGTCACGGACCGCAGGTATCAGAAACTTGCATAAGCGCTAAAAACCGCAGGTCTGAATTGACCTGCGGTTTGTAGCAATTTGCAATGCGGGGGGGTCACAGGACCCCCCCTAGGCATTGTCACAGGGTGCCTGCTGAATGATTTCAACAGGCACCTTGTTCTGATCACTGCCAGCCGTGCGGCAGTGATCAAAACTATACAGGACGTACCGGTACGCCCTGGGTCCTTAAGGACTCAGAAAACAGGGCATACCGGTACGCCCTAAGTCCTTAAGGGGTTAAGGACCTCTGATGATGTCATCAATGGGAAGAGCCAAAACAGAAAAACTATACAAGCAGTGCAGGAAAATGTGAGGTTTTTTAACCCCTTCATTACCGAGACATTTTTCACCTTAAAGAACAGGCCAGTTTGGAAATCGCACATCTGTCGCTTTATGTGTCAATAAAAATGTCTACATTTACCATATGTCTACTTTATGTTTGCATCATTTTGTAAATGTTGTTTTATTTTTTAGAATGTTCAAAGGCTTTTTTAGAAGCAATTCTTAAATTTTAAAAGAAAATTTACAAAACCTACTTTTTAAGGACCAGTTATATAGTTGATACGGTTGAAAAAAAAGACATAAGTCGATCAAATTCAACCAAGGGATAGGTAGGGATGCGAATCCCAGAAGGAAGTGAGACTTAGATTTCTACACATATTCATAAGCATTAATGTTTACTTTTAAGAATTCATCTAAACCCTTTTTAAAACTGTCCACTGTTCCTGCTGTGACAACGTCCTGAGGAAGTCTATTTCACAGATTTATAGTTTTTACTATAAATTCCTATAATTTACTATAAACTCCATATTTAAATGTGCCTGATTTTCATCCACAGGCAACATTTAGGTGCACCTATGAGGCCTGGGCCTTATCAGTCAGTCTTGGGTGGGACTCACAGCCTCCTCCCTCCCCTTCCATTGCAAGCATGGCTGCATGCTGGAGGTAACTGGGAGTTTGCTGTGAGTCAGTTCTTACGCTCCTGTAATTTGCCCACTGGCTCCTGGTATTGCCCATACGGCACAGGTAGGTTAGCCTTAGGTCCTGAGCTACTTGAGATACCTTGGTGCGGTGCTCGGGCTCAGATATGTCCTTCATATAAGGATATATTGGCTAAATTCAAAATTTTGACACCAGTTTGAGAATTTATTCAGACTTGTTTGTTTGCATCCACAGTAGTGTACCTTCCTTCCTATTTACATCCACACATTTTTCTATCTTGTGTAGGATGTCTTTTTGTTGTACTTGTGGTCCACTGCGGGCATTTTTGCTGGGATCGCCATTAGCAATGGGCCACAAGTGCAGGATCTGCTCCCCTGGGTATAGATGCACAACTGCATATGGGGTTCAGCACTTCCTGCTGTTTGACACCATGCCATTTTTTGGAGTTTGCACAACAGAAGTTAAACTAGCTGGTCTATAATTACCCGTGAAGGACCTTGTTCCTTTTTTTAATATGGGCACTGTTCTGTCTTCATACAAGTTCACACAGTGTGCAGTCTGACATTCAGTATAAACCATTCCTGTCTTCCAAATAAGAGGAATGTTTTCTGTAGTCTAACTTGTTAATTGGTCAACAGGATTGTGAATTGGTAAAACTACAATAATACAAATGGCTTGTGTAAGTAAGGCTACTTTCACACTTGCGGCAGACTGATCCGTCAAACAGTTCCGGCGCCGGAATTGGCCACCGGATCCGACAAAACGCATACCGCCGCACAGTTTTACTGCAACGGATCCGTCCTTCCGTCGACTGTTATAAAAGCCGGATCCGTCGTTCAGTTTCCATCAGTCGTCAATTTTCGACGGATCCGTCCGTCGGATCCGTCTAAAAAGCTGATCCGTCTATTCCGTTTGCTTCCGTTTTTAGACGGAAAGACGGATCCGGCGTTTACATTTAGAGATTAAGGATGCTATCTTTTTAAGCAAATATTAAAACTGTCTATAAAAGATAAGAGAAGGTCACAAAAAGATGCAATCTGTTAAAGCAAATACCACAACTGGCTATAAAAGACCAGCGAAGTTCACTTACCACTCAGAAGTTCCTTCAGCAGAGTGCAAAGATGATGCCGGACCATATTCGTTTTGGATTTCAGGCTTTAATTCTGGTTTCACGATGGAGAAGACGTCTTCAAGCCAGGCGACGTAAAACGCGTCGCTATTGGGTGCATCCAATAACCTCTGCAAGAGTAAGAAGGGGAGTTTTTGAAACTCTATTTCCTGAATTGAGGGATTATCCAGAAAAATTCTTTACCTATTTACGGATGACGGTAGAAAGTTTCGATGATCTTCTGCAACGTGTGTCACCTCACATTCAAAGGCAAGACACCACTTTCCGTCGCTGTGTTTCCCCAGCAGAACGCCTATTGTTGACGATAAGGTAAAGTTTATACTTTATTACATATTATACCAATATTTGGTCTAAATTTTCAAAAGCTGCTGTTTGGTAGTGTGAAGCCATACATTTTTTAATCCAAATTGACTTTTTCTGGGATCACTGTACTTTCTGGGATCACTGTACAAAGTGTTTTGGGCCCAATTGATGCTCATCTATTTTTTTTGTAATTATACATCTTGTTTTGGAAAAGTTTGAATCAATATACTCGTCATTGAAGATTTATGAACTGTGATGAATATTGTTCGCCATGGAGAACAAATATTTATTGTTGAATTTTTTTAAAAATTACATTGGCCACATAAAAAATCTTGACCAAACTAATATATGTAGGGGTGCAATAAAATTGGGTCCAGTTGATATACCTTGTATATTATCTTGTTTATTAATAATTTTTAGACACTTATTTTTTTCTTTTATATTTTAGGTTTTTGGCAAGTGGAGAAAGTTTCAGCTCACTCCATTTTCAATTTCGCCTTGGGATATCAACTGTTTCAATAATTGTAAAGGAGACATGCCGTGTTTTGTGGGAACAACTGCATGATGAATTCATCCCACATCCAACTCGACAGCATTGGAAAGAAATATCTGAAAGATTTTGGGATGTTTGTCAGTTTCCCAACTGCATAGGGGCTGTAGACGGTAAACATATTCGTATTATCAAGCCTCACGGAACCGGATCCGAGTTTTTCAATTATAAGAAATATTTTTCTATAATACTGATGGCCATCGCAGATGCTCAATATCGTTTTGTTGCAGTGGACGTAGGGGCCTATGGACGCGCAAACGATTCAATGGTGTTTAAAAATTCAAATATGGGCCGTAGTCTATATAATGGACAATTCGATTTTCCTCTCCCTCAACCACTGCCAGGTACTGATGGCCCACCCATGCCGTTTGTATTGGTTGGTGATGAGGCATTTCAAATGTGTGGAAATCTAATTAAACCATATTCCAGCCGCGGATTAGATTTAAAAAAACGCACATACAACTACCGCTTGACCAGGGCTCGAAGAATGGTAGAATGCACTTTTGGAATTTTGGTCGCAAAATGGAGGATTTTCACTAAACCAATTCACCTGAAGGTTGAATCAGTAGACGAGGTTGTCAAGTGTGCTGTGGTGTTACATAACTACCTCCTTCATAAAGAACCACTCAATTTGGAACAGGTGCCCGAGGACAGCGAGATCGCGAGCATTCAAAGTTGTCGACATCGGTCAACTGTAGCGGTTGCACGGATGAGAGACTCGTTTGCAGATTATTTTTGTACTGAAGCTGGAAGGGTGGACTGGCAGGACCAATTTTTATAAACTATTTGGGATTAATTTTCAAATAACCGTTAATTTATGTTTGTTGTCCCGTTGGTTGATGGTTACAGTGTGTTGTATTTGATTTCAATAGCATTTTGGGTTAAATAAATATTTTTTATACGTAATTGTGATTTTATTTTAATATATTGATGTGCTCACGCTGGAGTAGCGACACATACTTGTGTCGCTCCAATCAGTCCTGTTAGGAGACTGTCTGCCCACGCTGGAGGAGCGACAATCTGTTTTGTCGCTACGCCAGTGCTGGGAGATTTTAATTGTCTGGCCTATAAGACACCTAGCTTTACAATCTACCAACGCTGGAGGAGCGACAATCTGTTGTGTCGCTCCGCCAGTGCTGGGAGATAATGTCTGGCCTATAAGACACCTAGCTTTCTTACAATCTACCAACGCTGGAGGAGCGACAATCTGTTGTGTCGCTCCGCCAGTGCTGGGAGATAATGTCTGGCCTATAAGACACCTAGCTTTCTTACAATCTACCAACGCTGGAGGAGCGACAATCTGTTGTGTCGCTCCGCCAGTGCTGGGAGATAATGTCTGGCCTATAAGACACCTAGCTTTCTTACAATCTACCAACCCTGGAGGAGCGACAATCTGTTGTGTCGCTCCGCCAGTGCTGGGAGATAATGTCTGGCCTATAAGACACCTAGCTTTCTTACAATCTACCAACGCTGGAGGAGCGACAATCTGTTGTGTCGCTCCGCCAGTGCTGGGAGATAATGTCTGGCCTATAAGACACCTAGCTTTCTTACAATCTACCAACGCTGGAGGAGCGACAATCTGTTGTGTCGCTCCGCCAGTGCTGGGAGATAATGTCTGGCCTATAAGACACCTAGCTTTCTTACAATCTACCAACGCTGGAGGAGCGACAATCTGTTGTGTCGCTCCGCCAGTGCTGGGAGATAATGTCTGGCCTATAAGACACCTAGCTTTCTTACCAATCTACCAACGCTGGTGGAGCGACAATCTGTTGTGTCGCTACACCAGTGCTGGGAGATTTTAATTGTCAAAAAATTTAAAATATCTATCTTCGTTTAAAAAAAAAACAAAAAAACAGTTATTGGATTTTTTAAACCAAAAAATAATATTTATTATAAATAACAATAAAATAAATAAAAAACAAAGTTACAAATTGAGGAAATGGTGGGGGGTGGAGGGAAGTGATTGGTTTGGGTCCACTCTCTCCTGTTGTTCTTCTGCCACTGTGGACAACAAAGTGCGTGTTGATGCAAGTGGCACAGAGGGAGTGTGAAGACTGGATTGGGCAGGAGAAGGAGTTTCCCGAGCAAGAGTAGAGGGAGTGGTGAAAGAGGAAGGAGCATAGTAAGAAGGAGGAGAAGAAAAGCTTTGAGAAAAGAGCTCGGGGGTTTGGGATGGGGGTGGGTTGTGGGGAGGGGGAGGGGGAGGGTGGGAATGCTGAGCCTGGTGGGGCTGTAAAGTTGGATAGGTGTGGGATGGGGGATAGGTGAAGGATGGGGGATAGGAGTAGGATGGGGGATAGGGCTGGGGTGGGGGAATGGTTGTGGGGCGGTGTGCCAGTTGCCACAAAACGCTGTCCATCTGTCTTCTGGCCTCATACTGCTGGTCGGGTGATAAGCGTTCCAGCGCAGGTAACAACGACACAAGATAGTGATGCATCGGACTCATTTGTGTCGTCAACACCGCCCCCTCCTGAAGACGACGCGAATGATCCTCCACAGATGCAACCCTATTTGTGATCCCCGCCAAGGACTCATACATGAGCCTTGTGAGGTCTTCGTAGTTAGCCTGGCGGCTCCTACCTGACCTCTGGCGAC